>NC_056729.1:1671992-1744492 GCF_019279795.1 Protopterus annectens
GAGTTGGTGGCATATCTATACATAACATAAGAATAGGAAGTCTCCTATCTTTACTATCTTGTACAACACTGGAATCTGTCATGACTTTGTTGTATGGCCATTTCCTCTACAGATCTTTCTGACTTACCAGATATACAGGTGATAACAAATTTAGCGTCTTTGTTAACAACCCTGATGATACCTCCTCACTTCCAACAGCACTTAACATTACACAATGGTGCAGTAGAGGTTTTCTACATTCACTATCTACAAATACAGTATTCTTGTGTATGGCAAGGAAATCCTTTAAGTTCATATACCATCTACAGGCAGCAATTAATAGTTGTGAAACCAGTAAACGTCCCCAGATTCACTGCAGATGATAATAGGTTCATAGGTTAGTACTAGGGTAACTTCCTTTGAAAGGCATTGTAAGCCTAGCCAATTATCCCTTGTGAGACTCAAACCCTGCATCTTGTCTTTGCAAGGCAAACACCTTAACCACTAGGCCACTCTCCAAACCCAAAAGGGCTACAGCATCCACCCCCTTTGCAACACAGTGCAGTATCAGCAATGCATCTGCTTAATGTGGGAGTAGAACCCACAACCTTCTGTATTAAAAGCAAGTACACTACCTGTTGTTTTATTATTGTAACTACTACTATCTCGTACAATATGGAGCAACCATTTGATCCTCCTTAGCATTGTTATGTGCCAGCATGGTAACTTTCCCCTGTATAATGCTTTTATCAGACTAGTTATAGATGTTTACACACTTTTCTATAACGTACACAAAAACGTACTCAGACACACAAACATACCCAGACACACACACACACGCACACACATACACACACACGCACACACGCACACACACACACACACACACACACACACACACACACACACACACACACACACACACACACACACACACACAGACACACACACACACACACACACACCGCACACACACACACAACCTGGTGTAAGAGAGCAAGGTACAAAGATTCCTCACAAATAGAATCAAAATGCTTCAAGTCTTATCTACCTCAACCTTCTTCTCTTTATCTTACTATGTTAGTAGAGAAAACCTGTACCTGATATGCAGAGAATTAAATGGCCATTTCTTCTTTGAGGTCTTTACTTAGAATACCACCTTATAACCTGATTAGAAGTGTATAATAAACAACAATAGAATTTAATATCAACCATACTTTGAAATCTGACTTCTGATCTCAAAGTCTAGTATTCCTATATAATAAACTCCCTTCTTAGTTACTTTAGTCCATTAATTCATAGCTATAGAAAGGAACTGGATGACTACAAAACCACTTATAATTTAGACACGGGATATGAGGTATCAAGTTCCTTGAAGGTCACTAGCTCTTGCATCTGTTCACTAAACCTATGAACCTATGAGTTTATCAACCCTTTGTTTGCCCAGAGAGTGTATAGCATGCTATGCTAAACTAGTGCATCCTTCTGCACTGTGCAATGTTTACTAATGGACATAAGGTGCAGTCTCACTGAGCTCATTCTTTCCAGAGTAACCACTGCATAAGCTGCAATTCCAGGCCATCACCAAAAGAGGAAATCCTGTAGTGAGAATCATGCTGTTTTCCCCCAGGTTGACATCAGTCACCCTTCTCATTCATTCTTGTAGAGATGATCCAGTACCCAGACTTTATCTAAGCCCATGTTAACAAGGTCATAGTCAGGGACAATGCCTCTTCTTCATGGATCATGACTTTTATTGCATAGAACTATCTTATGTAAAATGGACTGATAAGCTGTGGAGTGCCAATACCAACTGTGTTATCATTCTATAACACTGCCAGTCTAGCCTTGATATATGCAGCACCACTCTGCATCTTATTTTTACCTATGTATTACTAATAACGGAAAAGGTGTGCAAACGTCCAATTAGACCAAGAAGTAAATTATCTACTAATTAATCAAAATCATACGGCATGGTATTTCTCGTTGTGCAGTACGGATTTGAATCTTTACAACTGTTTAGCTTTTTAGCTTTTTTCTGGCTTACACAATGTACAGTTCATGTCTTGATTGTAAAATACTTCTTATGAACTTCAGCTCACCTGAGTAATGGCAACCCAACGCAAAGGGATCATTGTCATTGAGCAAGTTGCTCGTACATTTGCATGTGTACGTATGGTGTACATTTTGTATAATTAACTGTGTGTATGTGTGTGTGTGTGTGTGTGTGTGTGTGTGTGTGTGTGTGTGTGTGTGTGTGTGTGTGTGTATGTATATATATATATATTCTTCTTCTTCTTTTGTCTTTTCCCGGTTAGGATCACCTGTCCGCTCATGATTGGCAGTGGAGTTTTACAGTGTGGAGTTGCCAGCCCGGTGCCCAACCTTCCACAGAAAGCACACGCATGCACACACTCACACCTAGGGCCAATTTAGAGTGTCCAATCCACCTACAGCATGTCTTTGGGATGTGGGAGGAAACCAGAACACCCGAAGGAAATCCACGCAACCACAGGGAGGACATGCAGACTCCACACAGAAGGCACCCCAGCTGAGGATCGAACCAGAGAACCTATATCTATATATATATATATATATATATATATATAGATATATATATATATATATATATATATATATATATATATATATATATATATATATATATACAAACATATATCAGATATATGGGAGCATCTGAAATAAACAAAGGCATAGTGCAAAATTAAAAAAAAAAAGAAAAAATGTTTCATGGTGCCAAGCACCCCTGCACAACACATGCAAGGGGACTCTGACAATTCACGCCCTCTAATCAGATATACTAACTTCAAGATCTCACAAAATCAGCAAAAGAACATATTCCACATCCTTGAGAATTTTGCAGTCTCACACAACTGTTGACTGTCTGTTTATTTGGCCAAATGTAATTGACTAAACAAGTCAACCACAACCACTTTAGCACAAAAACAGTGCACCTGTGCTTAAATGTATACATATTTATGAGCCATGATATTGGACAACTGGTGAGCTGTTCAACAGCTTTCCTGGCTGCTAATTTGGTTAACAGGAACGCTTTTGACTTTTATGTGAGATCCCTACAATTCCAGGGTTGTTAATATGCTTTAACCCCACTATTGTGCAATCTAAGAGTTGGAATATTTAAGTAGCTACTGCTGTGGGGGTTGTGAAAATATGGAATAACATTGTTTAACCTGCAGAGGAAGTTTATTCCAGTGCACCCCCCCCCCCCCCACACACACACACACACTGAACTGTGTGGTCTAAGATAGAAATAGGCAGTGTTTCCAAACCCTTAATGAGATTGGTAACAGTAGAAGTGGCATATGTCATTAAAGTGTTGTGTGTTCCATTGTTACTTTGCTTTACCAATCTGACAGAAGGATTCTAACTTAGTGAACATCAGGACATCCACTCAATCTACTTAGATGTACTTGAATCAATCAAGATACAACAAAACACCCTGGTTTTGGTTTACTTTAATTACCGGTCCATAGACTGGATAAATTATATGTGTTCTAACTCACTTAACCAAAGTTTCCTGGACTTCATTAACTCCAGTACCTTGGATCAGCTATTTGACGCACACACAAGGGGTTCAAACATCCTGGACCTGGTGCTCACCAACATGGGAGACTGCTGCCCCACCCCCGGTGTACGTCCATCCCTCATGAGATCTGACCACAAATCACTCTCACTAGAAGTAACTATAAAACAAGACCCCCCCACCTTAGCAACAACTAGACTAAAAATCTTCTCCACGGCCAATTACAACCTTTTACGTGCTGGCATAAATTGCTTCATAGCCCCTCCCCCCACTGATGGAACAGTCACCTGCGCTGAGTTTTTCACCAATGTGTTATACAAGCACCTGTACAATTGTATTGACTCTGCTGTACCTGATAGACCCAAGACGAGATCTTCAAGGCAAAATAAACATGCCTGGTGGACAACTACAATTAATAGACTATACAATAGGAGAAAGAAATTGCTGTCTTAAAGCAGGGAGGAACGGTCTCAGAACTGAAAATACTCCCTTCTTAACTTAAACAAGCAAATAAGACTCTTAGTGAAGTCCTCCAAAGCTAACTATGATTCCAGATTAGCTTCTCTAACTAAGGTTAACCACAAGGCGTTGTTTAGTTCCATCCATAACCTCAAAGGTAAGGCCCAGATGTGTCCTGAAATTGTAGTTAATCGAACTACATATATAGAACCTATGGATATCACAAACCTGCTGGCTGACAGGTTCAGTGAAAACTTTACTCCCCTATCCCCACCACATATACCCCAAAGCATCCCAAACACCTGTCCCCTGCCTAGTATCTCTGAGGAGCAGGTCTTAAATGCCCTCTCCAAGGACAAAAATGCAGCCTCTATGGAACCAAACAAAATCCTGTGCTGTGTTCTAAATGGGTTAAAACAGGAATTAACATCACCATTGAGCAGGCTTTTCAATCACAGCCTAAGCACTGGCTTCATCCCTGTGGAATAGAAAACAGCTACCATAATCCCTTTGCACAAAGCCAGTGCATCCATGGACCCCTGGAGCTATAGACCGATTAGCATAACCAGCCTTCTCTGCAAGGCCATGGAACAAATCACCATGGACCTTATTAACAAAGGCATAGGAGATCTCCAAATGCTTGACCCCACTAAGTTTGGCTTTGTCAAGGGGAAATTATGCCTGTTAAGCTTGGTGGACTTCTTCGAGGCAATCGCCAAAGCCCTAGACGAGGGCAAATCTGTGCATATGGCCTACTTAGACTTAGCCAGGGCCTTTAACACAATCTGACCACTCAGGCATCACTGATAAATTCATCCAGTTGAGTATTAACCCATATATTGCCAGGTGGGTTGCAAACTGGCTCACTGATAGAACTCATACGGTCAAAACAGGGGACTCCACCTCCTTCAGCAGAACTGTATGTTCCACAGGGATTGGTTCTGGGACCTCTAATGCTTAGAATCTACTTCTCCAAAGTGCAGGCTAAAACTAATGGACTTTGACTGACAAAGTTTGCTGATGACTGTAATAGCAATACCCTAAGCACACAGCCAGTGGTGGGAGATCTGGACACACAGGTCGACAGCAACCCTAACACTGATCACCATGTCTCCACAGTGGTAAGAAGGGCATTTTATATTGTTCATCTCATAGGTAAGGGCATTGTCTCCAGGAAAAAAGAGGTCATAACCCCCTGTAATCTTCCCTCATCAGACTAATAATAGAGCACAACACTCCCTTTGCTATGTTCCTTTACAAACACCTGCAGAAACTGGAGAGACCACAAAGGTTCCTTGCAAAGAAAATTCAGGGTCTTCAAGATCTGTGGTATGCAGACAGACTGAAATCATTATCACTTTACTCTATTTCATACAGATTTCTCAGAGGTGACTTGTGCCTTGCATATAGAGCAATCTCTGACCCAGCTTTGATGGAAATGCTGAGCATTCACAAGTCAAATAGCATAAGGGTCACTTACTCAGAGGATCTTTACCTGCTATGTGACATCAACAGAACTTGCTGGAGAGACAGATCTGTCTCAAACAGGTTGCCCCACCTTTCGAACAAGCTGCCCACTCATGTTAAACAAAGCCCCTCGTTGGCCCTATTTAAGCGCAATTTGGACGATAGGGTGAGTAATCAAAAATTCAACCCAGGGATTCCATCTGTTTCCCTCTTGGACAGGGTCAATAGGTGCTAATTTTAATGTCTGCTTGAACCAGACACCCTTGGGAACACAGTTGAACTTGGTTAGGGCCCTGGTAGTAACCTCCTATAAGCCTATGATAAGCACAGCAACACTGTAGTTTATCTCATAATCACAACATTGGCAGAGTGCTCTATAGTATTTCTTAAAATATTTTCCAGTTGCTAACACAGAGGGGGTTTGGGTCGTCTCCGAAACTCATACAGTTCTGACACTATACTCCTGTCTTCTGCTACAACAATTAGACCCTCATGGAATATCATAAGCTCATCCATTGTTACCCATATCTTAGCCTGAGATGTGTCTTCAGGAAGGTATATACTTGCTAGTGTAACTCTGTTGGAACCCCAGTATCCACTAAAAGTCAAGTATCTAGTCTGATTGTCAATCATTTTGTCTTATACATCAAAGGAAGCATTACCTGAGATCATTAATGCATTCCCTCATCATTTCATAATAATTTAATAAAAAGAGACATTCTGTTCCTGTTGCAATGCTTCAGAAGTCTGTATCTGGACTAGTCTGTGTGTGTTATCGGGAAAGGGGGAGGATGTGTCGGTCCTGAACCACTGTTGGAAGAGGTTGTTTTCCTCCTTACCACAGGTTCCTGAATAGTAGAATTAGAGGTAGCTGATGTTAATGAATTGTTGGTAGTGGAGTTGTTTACTTGTCCATTATCTTTGTCTATACTAGTAGTATTGGGTCCTACACTATCTCCGCCATAACTGCTAATATTTGCAACATTTGTCATATCAGGATCATTACAGACATTTGAAGAATTGTTATTATTAGTCCCAACATTTTCATTAACATTAATCACAATACCATCGCCAACTACAGAAGAGTTTAAACTTTTAAATTCAGGAGTAGGTCTATTCACAGAACTAGAAAAGAACTACGCCGCCCCCTTATTTGGCTCTGTCTATTAATGCCATTTCTGGGCCAAGTAAAAACAGGTACATCTCCCTGCAATAATTGTAACTTTTGTACTTGTATCTGTAACCATAGTATGTTTGTTCACCCAGTCACTTCTTATTGTTACGTTTTTGATGTGGTGGCTAATTGCAATACTGAACATGTTGTTTACCTTGCCCTATGTACCCACTGTCCTGCCTTTTATGTTGGTAAAACTGACAGAAGGCTTAGGGACAGGGTAAGGGAACACCTATATCAAATACGTGTTAGGTCTAGTACCAATGCTTTATCTAAACACGTTCTTGAAACAGATACTTTGCATACATTTAAGTTTATGGTTCTCCAGGTGAATACCCCCAGTATGAGGGGAGGTGATGTTAGAAATTACACCGAAAGAATAGAAATAAAATAGATTATCAGAATTAAGGCACATGTTAGCCCAGGTCAGAATGATAAGATTTCTTTAAAACCTGTCCTAAAAAACAGGAGATTAGTTGTGAGATAACTTGACAGGCGTCTTTTATTTTATTTATTTATTTATTGCATTTGTTGACCGGGATAAGTCCACGGGGCCTAAAAGAGCCCATTTTCAGTGGAGGCTCGGGGAGAAAAGCTCCAATGAGATACAAAAAAAATATAAACATTAATTAGTATAGAAGCAGAAACAGTGTTGCTGATAGTAAATATAGTAACATATACAAAATATATGCATAAAAGCAGGAATCTAGTTTGTTTGATTGCAGTAATATATACAGAAAATATACATTAAAGCAGAATTCAATTAATTCAGAGTGGCATAAACAGAGATCAGTATTATTGTACCAGTATCAACAAATGAAGATAAAAATAAATATGGAGAAAATATCATCAGTCACTAGTGGCAAAAGACATAGGAGTTTAGTAATCATAAAAGGAGAGTGAAGAGGTTAGGTTATAGAGCAGGAACATAGCCAGGAAGAGTTGAGATGATTTTTCAGCATTTGTTTGAAGGTGGTGGTGCTGCCTGTGTTTCTTATAGAAGGCCCAGGTGAGTTCCATAGTTTGGCGATTGTGAAGGCATAAAGGAGTTGAACAGCAGGTAAGGTGGGCTTATCTACTTTTAGAAGTAGATGATTTTCAGATCTTAGATGCCTGCTGGAATGGTATTTGGCAAGTAGAGTTGAGAGAGCAGGACAGTCTGTGGGTCTGTAGATTATTTTGTGCACAGTAGTTAGTTGAGTGAATGAAAGATGGTGGGGGAGTTCCAGCCACCCTAATTGTTTCAGTGACTTACAGTGGTGGGATAAGAATGTGGCCTTGGTGGCAAATTTTGCTATTCTGTTGTAACACATAGCAAGTTTGGATTTTGTAAAATTTTGGATATTAGTGAGGAGAGAGGCACCATAAAGGAGAGAGGGTAATAAAAAGGCAGTTGCAAGGGTTTGTCTAGTAGTGAGGCTAAGAAAGTGTTGGTGCCTGTAGAGCATACCAAGCTTTTGGTGTGTTTTTTTGATGTTATTATTTATGTGTAGGTCAAAGTTAAGGTTTCCATCTATAATAATGCCTAGTAATTTAGTGTATGGGACAACCTCTATAGTGATATTGTCTTGGGCTTGTATAGTGAAGAGTTTTTTTTATCAAATGGAGTGGTTTTTCTAGGAGTAAAAATTACTAGTTTAGTTTTTTTTTTTTGGATTTAGGGCAAGATGATTCTTAAGCATCCAAGATTCAGTAGATGTGAGGGCATTCTGGGTAATTTGCTGGAGTTCAGAGCTGGAATTTGCAGTGCATATTATTGTAGAGTCATCAGCATACTGGATTACTGAGCATTTTGGGAAAGTGGTGTGAAAGTTGTTAATAAAGATGCTAAATAAGAGATGACCAAGTATGGAGCCTTGGGGTACCCCTGTGGAAGTATTGAGGAAGGGGGAGTAAGATTGTTGCCATTTGGTGGATAGCTACCTATTGGAGAGATAGCTGTTGAACCATTGTAGGGTAGGGGGAGAAATGTGGAGGGTGGATAGTTTAGAGAGTAAGATAGTGTGGGAAATGGTATCAAAAGCTTTGCAGAGGTCAAGGAAAAGTGAAGCAATTATTTTACCAGAATCCTGTTCCCGGTTAACTGTATCAAGGAAGGATAGGAGGGCAGTTGTGGTGCTGTGTTCTGGTCTGAAACCATGCTGAGTGGGTGATAAATTTTATTTTCATGCAGGTGGTTGAGGAGTTGGGCATGAATGCATTTTTCCAGCATTTTAGAGAGGGGTGAGAGAATTGCTATGGGTTGAAAGTTTGTGTTGTCTGTGTTGGTGCCACCTTTGTGTAAGGGAAGAATGAATGCTTTTTTTCCAGATGACTGGGACAAGGGATTCTTTAATTGATCTGTTAATGAGTATGCTGATGAGATAAACTATAGAGTTTACTGCTAGCTGCAGGAAGTGTGTGGTTAGATTGTCAGGGGCCAGAGTACAGGGTTTTAGCTTAAGTAAAAGTTTTTTTGTTGTGCTGGTGGGTATGGGGGAGAATTTTAGGTTAGGGTTAAGGGTAGACTTGTTTTCTGGGATGATTTGGTCATCAGCTGTCTTGGTGGTGGTGCTGTTAACTGTAGGAAAGGTGGCGGTTAGGTTAGCTATGGTGTCAATGAAGTAGGAATTGAAGAGGGTAGCAAGTTCAATGTTTTTTTTTTTTTTTTTGTGGGTCATGGGATGGATTGCTTTGAGAGCCTGGGTGTAATAGTTGGCTGATGGAAGACCAGAATTTTTGGGGATTATTTTTATGTTGGCTTTGTAGGTGGAAGTAGTGGTCTTTTTGTCAGTGGTTATTAGACGTTTTGCCTGGTTATGGAGTTGCTTGTAATGTAGTAGAGTTGAGGGGTCTTTGTTTTTCTGCCATGATTTCCAGATTTTATCCCTTGTGGGCATTACTTCTTTGGTGGATTTTGAGAGCCAGCATGCATGGTTATGTTTTATTCATTTTTGGTGGGTGGGTGCTTGCCTATTTAGGATGTCTAGAAATGTTGAGTTAAAGAATTCAACAGCCTCATTAAGTGGTAGGGATTTGAGGGGTTTCCAGTTTACTTTAGCTAAGGTTTCATTAAATATGGATGATTGGAATTTAGTAAAATTTCTGGTAGATTTGTATTGGTGTTGGCCTGTGGTTGGAGTAGTTTTGCGTATGATATATGCTGGGCGGTGGTCACTAATGGTATTGGGTAGTATGCCTGCACTGATGACATTGAAACGGAGGGATACTAATATCCAGTCTATTGTGGAGCACCAGTTGTAATTTTTGTGAGGTCTAGTGATGTCTTCAATTAGCTGGGAGAAGTTGTAAAGATTTATGTTTTTTGAGGGGTTGCTGTGGCCTATATCTAGCCAATCGATATTTACATCACTTAGAATGATGGTTTCATTATCTATATTTTGGGAAGTTCAGGCAAGTATGTTTTCTAATACTGGTATGTTGTTTCCTGGGGGAATATAAGCAGCAATTATGCAAATGTTTTTATGGTTGTTAAGTTTTAATATAGAGATTAGTACTTCAGCTGGGGAGAAGTTGGGTGTTTGTTTTGAGTAGGAGATTAATGTTTAATTGCTAGGGAAAAGTATTGCTACTCCTCCTCCTCTCTTGTTGGGTCGATTGACTCTCAGGCATGAGTAGCTTGGGGGGAGAAATTCATGTCTTTTATATATGATTTCAGCCAAGTTTCAGTAGTTGCTATAATATCTGGGTTGTACTTAGAAATCCAGGCATGGAGTTCAGGTATCTTGTTCCTAAGGCTTTGGAGATTTTTGGTTGATAGCATAAGAGATTTGCTAGGTTTGCTGGAGCTGAGGGGGGCTGGGCCTGGGTTGGGTTGCACATCACCACACTGGGAAGTAGTGCTTTGGCAAATTGTATAGGTTATTCTTCTCAGTTTGTTCCTAAAAATGGTGTAGTTGCTGCTGGTGGTATGATAAGGGGAGTGTCTTTGGAGAAGTAGAATTTTCACTTTGCATAGTACAGAGGTATTAACTGTGAATAAGCTAGGGTGGATGTCTGAGTGACTTGATAATTGTGGGTTATGTGTGCTGGTTGTACAGGCAGGTGCAGGAGGTATATTGAGTGCCTGGAAAGTTGTGATTATTGTTAGGAGAGAGAGCGTAAGTGAGAGAAGCAAGATCAAAGTAATAGTTGTGATGGACATGATGGTGGCTGAGTGCAGTGTGATAAAGAATATGAGCAGGATAGAAGTAGTTTAGAGGATGGAGTACTATATGGGCTTATTTAGAAATGGGTGGGGAGGTAGAGTACAATAATGAGGCATGATAGGGGAATAATTAGGGGGGGTTATGGGATAGGTGGAAGAGAATGTTTTTTATATAAAAGTTCATTCTTTTTTAGTCTTTAAAATATTTTGATATTCCTTAATAGTGATGATTTAATGTTTTATTTAGCTTTTAGGACATATGATTACATGTTTTCATTAGTCTTAATTTTATTTTTAAGTGCAGGAAATGATGTCACTGATTATTTGCATAACTAATCAGTATATATATATATATATATATATATATATATATATATATATATATATATATATATATATATATATGGGGAGTAATGGCTTGATTCTTTGTTAATGGTCTGAGGAAGCCTGTTGGCGAAAGCGCTCACCTGTCTTGTATACTTAATAAACGCTCATTGGATTTTTTATATGAAATGTGCTGTTTATGGACTTATTTTACTTGCTGTTAAAGCCTCGTCCCTTTGAGGTTCATGACTTTACTCTGCTTAGGTTTGCTCCTTGGCTATATCATTTATTTTACTGGTACTTTTGTAAGTGACTGGCTCAGAAGCATTTATTTCCTGGTCGTCTGCTTCACTGTTATTTACTATACATTTATATTTATTGTGTTCATCTAGATGCCTTTACATAGAATTCAATGAAAGAAACAATGACCCCTCAGTAAGCGCAACTTTGTAAATCATCTGACTTTTTTGCAAGTCAGCTGTCTTCTGTGATAGGCAATTTCCATTTTATTTTGCTGCTTATCTCTATATATCTCTAGCTTAGAGACAAATTATGCAATGTGCATAGGATCACAGGTTCATATGTATATACTAGGCTAATGACCACCAGTGAATTTATAAGTCTAGCCATGCAACCCAACCCACTTTTGCCCCCATGTATCTTGAGTGTCTATTAAGATGATTTGAAAGTTTGGAGGTGGCTAAGAGCTTTATTGTGGCAGGAGATTGTTAGTTAAGTAATATTTTACATAATACCTGTCTCTGTCCATTAGACACATGGGGCAAATGGGGGTGAATTTATGATTTCCCATCCAATGGTCAAGGCTGTATCTGAATAGGGTCAGGGATGAACTATGCTTCACATGGGTTTGGAGCCTATTCCTTTGCACAGGTATCCTATGAGACACATATCAGTCTCATCAGCATGTTCTGTTTATGACAGAAGCAAAGTTTTAATCTTTGTATCTAGTATTTTTAGTGCTGTTCAATTTGTGGGTGTGCAAATGATCCATCAGGGTTGCATCTGAGGATTCCTTATATGCCAGGCATAGATTGCCTTCAGTAACTTCTCGGCGTATAGAGGTAAGTCCTTGAAGTGATCTGTGTGGGAAAGTGTGTTAATAACCTGGATTTTGCTTCTGAGGAAACTCTGGGCATTCCAGCTGTTGCAAGTGCCTGATCAGGTACATGCCAAAAGGGGCACTGTACTCAATGAGGGGTCTGATAAGGGGCAAGTAAAATGGTACTATAACTTCCTTGGACCTGGAAGTCATGCCCTTACCTATAATTTGGGCAACATAGAACTGTTATCTTTGTCTATGTGTTGGTCAAAGGCCAGATTACTGTCTACATATATTTCCAGATCCCTAACTATAGTGATAACTGGATGGAGCAGTGGTGCAGCAGTAACATTGTTGCCTCAAAACAAGAGGTTCTTTGGTACGATTCTTGGCTGGGGAGCCTTCTGTGTGGAGTCTGCATGTCCTCCCTGTGTTCATGTGGGTTTGCTCCAGTTTCCTCCCACGTTACAAAGACATGCATCTGGAGCATTTCTCCCTGGGCCTCCGCTGAAAATTGGCTTCCTTCTAAGTCAGACTTTCCCGGTAAACAAATGTTAAATAAAATAAATAAACTCTTAGGGGTGCATTATCAATGGAATAATTGGCTTGTGAGGATGCTTTGAAAAGGGGCACTATACTGTATTTCTTGGCATTGAGTTTTAAACCATGGCTTTGGTACCAGTCATTTGTCTGTGTTAGGCTCTCTTGTAGCATACCAGTGCCATGGGGGAATCAAGGATAGCTCCCAATTTACAGTCATCTGCAAACTTGGTGAGCCAGAGGCCCTTGTCATTAACTTTGACTTTAAAGTAAAGGCAAATAGGAGTAGGCCCAAATCCTCTGGTGACTGGTCTCCTGGAGGAGTTGTTCTCACCAATCCTGACTTCTGTGACCTATTTGGCAATCAATTTAGCTATGTAGGGATTTATGCATAGTTGGGTGAATTTGTCAACAATACCTGAGTGGGGGATCATATTGAATGCTTTATCCAGGTCAAGGTAAGTGGTATGCAATGCCTTCCTCTCATCCATTGCCTTTTTGATACCCTTGAAGAAATCTACCAGGTTAAGTAAGTGAGCCCTTCCCTTGGCAAAGTCATACTGGGATGGGTGTAATGTCTGTAGGTTGCCAATATTCTTGCTGATTATTTCTATGATAATTCATTCCATTGCTTTGTATATTAGACTTGTCAGACTGATGGGTCTGCAGTTTCTGGGGTCAGTTGATGGACCACCCATGTGAAGAAGGATGACGGTTGCAATCCTCCATTCATTTGGGACATAACCTGTTCTGAGACTGCAATTGAAAAGTGCCTCAAGTGATCCTGAAAGGTCATTTTTAAGGTACTTAGGAAGCAACCTGTTATTATTATCTGGGTCCATTGAGGCAGTGTTTTTTGCCTTGGCAAATGCCACAAAGACCTGCTTCATTCTGATAGTTGGGGGGATATGCTTGAAGGGATTTCACAGTGGATAATGGGGGTGGAGTGAGGAGTAAAGTTTGAGCTGAATTTGTTAGACAGCAGATTTGCTATGCCTCTCTGCTCAGTGAAAGTGGTGCCATTTCCCACCAATTCAGCACACTACTGTGTGTTACCTTTAAGGTTTAGAACATAGCTGAAGAAGGCCTTGTGGTAGTCCTTAGCCTAAGAGGCAATCCTGACCTCACAGTTGGCCTTGTTGGACTTAATTAATCTTCTGAGTTTCTTCTTTAGTTTGATCAGTGATCTTGTCTTTACGAGTATAGCTCTTTCTGATTTTGTCCTTGACTTTTTTCCTTATGTTATATTCCCTGTTAAGGTTGCTTTTAGTTTTTTTTTTTTTTTGCTACGTTGGAAGGTTTGTCAGTTTTGCATTGGCGAAATATTGAATCCCCCTGGAATGACACCAGAAATTCAGCCAACTATTAAAATCATTATTTTTTTTTTTTGTTCACACTGTGGCATCATCCTTGGTGAAGGTATAAAACTGCTCAGTGCAAGGTATATTCCTGTCTCTAACACATATTCAGAAAGATCTATAATGCTTGTTTCCATATAGTCTAGTGAGGCATGCCTCAGGTCATTTACACCCATGTGGATTATGATCGAAACATATTTTTACTTGTGTTACATTGACTTGAGTGTGTGCATGATATTGCAGATCCTGGTGTGCTTTGGAAATTACTGAGGAAATGTCATTCAAACTTATAATGTGAAGGGGTGACTTTTTCCAGTGTGAATTACAAAACTTCTGCAACAGACTAAACATGCAAGAATGCTACATTACATATATTCTTCCATTTTTGTCTTAGGCAAACAGCCAGAGTACATTTACACTAACATTGACATTTTTCAGTGCACCTGCCACTGCCTAGTGGATCAGGCATGTACTGTATGCCCACCCAACCTGTTTCAACAACTAAAATCTTTTCTAAACTGTACAAAGGCAATAAAAAAAATCATTAATTTTTATACATACAGTATGGAAAGTACCAGTCTATTTGCGTATTAACAGCTGAAGGAACATCTTATGCACTACAGACTTCACAACTTACATGCTGGTGTAGGAAAAGAGAGGGAGGAGCCTAAGAAAGAGAGAGAGAGAGAGAGAGAGAGAGAGCAGTAGCCAACTGAACTCTGTCACTGAACTGCTCTCGCCTACTAAAATATACATTCCTTAGGCATTCGTAACACTCTGCAGCACTAAGCTGTAAACCTATGTGTTACTTATATGCCATAGCTACCAAGAATGGATCAACAATGAAATGCAAAGGCTCAGTCAACATCAACATAACACTAAGTTTTATCCTCCCAAAAAGTCAAGATGTTAAAACCTTCTTTGTTATTGAATAGAATTTAGTAAAAGTAAATGAAGTTTGGCAACAGACCAAGTTGTCCTGGGACATCTTCATTGGGGGGGGGTCTAGATTGAGATTAAAGGGAGTTAAGTGGGTTGGGGAGGTGAGAGGGTTAAGTGGAGGCAGGGATGGTTGGGAGGAAATGAGATAAGGATGGGGAGGAGCTTAAGAGAGTTAGTCTAGTCTAGCACTGCTAGTCAGAGAAGGACAGGCATTTGAGTTTGTGAGCTCAGGGTTAATGGGTTGTACAATTAGTTAGATTAACCGTTCAGTATGTTGGATTAATGTTGAAAGTTGTTCCTACTTTTGGGCATTTGCATTCAATAGTAAAAGGGAACAACGGCCATAGACCATAGGTAAGGGTTTGGGTTCCTGCAGTGGGCTTGATGAGGATACCGGTAATGCATTTTATTTAGTGCTCGTGAACGCATGTCAATGTGGATAGGGTTCAGGTTGGTGGAGTGGAGTCACAGCACTCTTAGTATCATAGGAAGTTATTAGGCTACTGGCTCAAGGATGGTTATGAGCTAAACAAGTTCGGCTCTTTTTCTGCGGGTAGCACTTATCACTCTTGTCAAGTGGATATGAGTCATAGTATAAAAAAAGGGGGGGGGCTGGTGCCATACTTTGGTGCAGAGTTAGGCAAACACTTTATGGGGTGGCTGGGGTCCTCGTCAGTGCATCCATCTGTTGGGGATGGTTATGGGGAGTGTGGGGATCCCAAAGGATGAGTAGAGTCATGACATTTATAGGAGCACAGAAACTTATTAGGCTACAGCCCTATGGCTCGTGCAGCTCGGTGAAGTTCAATTCTTGCTTTCTTGGAAATTCCGGGTTGTTGTGGTCACTCATCCAGTTGTTTGAACAGTATGTGGGGGAAGGGCCAATGAGGTGTGTGACAGGATGTTGGAGTTTGTTCCTAATGGGTGGTATCTTTGGGGTGACAAATTTGTCCATTGTATAGGTAATGTTAATGTTACATAACAGGTTAAGGTTTTTTACAGAATAGCACAAGGATCATTTCACTCGGGGTTTGGGTGAATTTTGTAGATAGGATTTTAGGAAGCATGGTAGGTAGGTGGTCGTGTTGGAGTTTTTAGAAACTGGGTGCATTGATACAGGGGAGTTAGAAGGTTTAAAGGAAGTTTGGTTGCAGGATAAGGCAGCGGTAGGACAGATCTTAATTGCCTACTAGTGGTATTGGTAACATAAGGAAAGTGAGCTTTTGAGGTGATAGGCCAGGGACAAACAGGAGTTAAGTATGGTTTGATAATGAGTGAATTGAGGGGATGTTTATGGCTGGGCATGTAGAGTACTTTATTGCTGAGCATAGGCGAGTTTTCAGGAAATGGGTCACAGGGTGCTGGTTTTCTGCCATCTAAGGTTAAGACATTAAAGTTTTGGAGTTAGCTTTACCTACAGTAATTGAGTTGTTGCACAGCCAGAACTGGGTAGTTGGTGGGCTAAGGTAATCGGCTACAGTTGACAGGATGTGAGATTTGATACTAGTTGTTTTGACTGGGTGGTGATTTGAGTTCAGGGGGTTATAGTTAGTGGTTGTTGTGGTTATAGGTTGTCAATCTGTTCAGGTTGAGTCATGATTTCAGCTTTGAAGGAAGCGGGCTAAAAGGGTATGCATTCTTTTGAGGTGGATGTTCCGGTGGTGCAGTGGGGTCATGGTAATCCTACTTTATTTAGTTTCATTAGGGTGTGTTTCAGTGATGGTATGGCAGGTGAGTTTGTGATGGGATTCTAAGGTGCTTTACATATGATGGGTACACTGAATGATGTTTGGCTTGACCCTTCTCTTTATGGGAAGTAGTGGGTTGAACAATTTGAGTAGAAGGGAGAGGGAACAGCCTGTTCAGGCAGAGAAGAGGGATAGGCTTGCCCCCTTCTGTTCCCCCTCTGGTGTCTGGATGTTCATTTCAAGGATCTGGGGACAGGAAATGAGTAGTTGGAGGAAGCTTGCTGAATAGATAAGCAAGCTGAGGTAAGGATGCTGCTTAATTGTTGGAGGGTAATTCAAGGAATGGTGTCTGTAGTGAGATGGGACACTGCTTCATAAGCAAAGTAAGTGAGCAGAGGTTTGGACTCTGCTTGTTGGGCAGGGTGAGTAGGTACGCTACCCTGATTAACATTTCAAGGGTGGTGCTTTATAAGAAAAGTAAGTGAGCAGAAGTATGGACGCTGCTTACCGGTGCAGGGTGAGTAGATACACTGCCCTGATTAACATTACAAGGATGTTATGCTGTGTTTAGAATCAATTATATTATGAAGAGTTGTAATTAATGAATTGGTGAACAAAGTTATGTTATGGAAATTTAATAAAGGTCATCAAATGTCATTTGGTGTGATGTGTTTATTGAAGGGGACCAGGACAAATGCCATCCTAGAGAAATTGATAATGCAGTAAATTAATACATTTTAATTTATAAGTTATAGAATGCAGTAATCACCCACGGTGGTGGTGCTGCGGTAGCGTTGTCGCCTTACAGTAAGATGCTGCCCGGTTCGATTCTCGGCTAGAGCGTCTTCTGCGTGGGGACATGCATGAATGGGCGTACCTTCATTGAAGATTGTGCATCAGGGCTGGTAACTCGGCATGTAAAAAATCACCTCCTAATCATTAGCAGACTGGAGTTCCACTGTGTCGACCCCTACCCGGGAAAAGCCGAAAGAAGACTACATAGAATGTAGTAATCATGCCCTACACTGTTCAGAGATTCTTGGACATTCTGGTCACATCTCATGATGCCTGCATTGGTGTTGTCAACATAACTTTCACCCTCACCTGTATTTTCTTATATAACAAGACAAAATAAAGCAAGAAAAGGAAAGCAGTTCTAAACTGTTCTTCTTTGGTGATAGTAATACTTCCTGAGATTCAAGGTTTAAAGTGGCCCCTATGAACATGATCCATGACAGATCCATTCTATTGCATCCAAAGATGAGATAATGTACGAGCCCCATTAAGAAACAATATTTTCAAGTATGCAGGATATTGAAACTAATTTAAATCCCCACATCCTGCAGAGCTTTGCATTTGGAATAAACTAAGTACTATCCTTGCAGATTTGTGAGGAAAAAACAAACTCTGATCTGTTGTGTTTAAGTACTTTGCATGGCAACCATGACAAATCCAAATATCCACCTTCTGTGAATACTCTGAGATATGTACTATGATGCTATGAGCTGCCATGGCTTTCTTGCAAATGTAACAGGCCCTGGAACAAACAGTCTCTAACCTGTATATCTATTGCAACAGAATGATCTAATGATTTTTCTACTTGCCACTCGGGAGTGCCAGTAAGTTATACATTTTCTTTGTTAAAATTTGTTAGTTATTATTGTCAATCATTCCATCTTTCAACTGATCCAGCATTGATTTGTTGATTCATTTTAGTGTTTTTCCACATCCATTTACAGGCTTGAATATTATGTGTACACACATCTTATTTTTGTTTTTTTCTTGCTGCCATCTGTCCACTTCAAGTCTTGCATTAAATTGTAAAATATTAACACATATAGAGTCAATTGTAGTCTGCTTGAGTTGCTGATGAAGTCTGCATTCCTTACCTACTTGAAAAATCTGGTAGGAAGACCCAGTCCCCCTTAAAGCAGTATGTGTGCAGTGTGCCATCACCAACCTAGTACGTATGCACTGTTTCATCACCAATGCAATATGCATGCACTGTGGTACCACCAACACAGTCTGTATGCAATGCGGCGCAACCAATGCAACATATATCCAGTATGGCACCACTAATGTAACTACAGTCAACTTTTTAAAAACTTTTCTTCTTATTAACCCTGTCTCTGTTGTACATAGGAATAAATCTCTGACTGCATCCCAGATGATCCAACTTCAGTTAGCAGCTCCAGAGCCAGATGAGTCGGGCAGTTGGGTGGGCTTCAGTGGCTTCAGCTTACTTATCCTGGGAAGGTACTCAGAAATAAAGGACTGGGAACTCAATGCACAATACCATGACTGATCCTTTTTGAGACTGTGGAGAACTGAAAGGTGTTGCCTGCAAGGGCAGGATTTTGTCTGTCACATGTAGAAATGCAGACAATATACCACAGCACCCATAGCCCACCAACTGCAAAGGAAAAAACACTCCATCAATAGCAATGTGATGCTGCCCCAGGATACCTTGATCTCCACACTGACTTTAATCATGGTCAGAGGAAGTCCGGGAGAGGACACTCAGGTTTGTTCGCTAAGCAAGATAGATGATGAAAGGTACTAGAAGCAGCTGGATAGTCAGTTTTGGGCTGCTAATAACAGGGATTGTTTTTATTATTCCTAAATATGATTTTGAGTTAATATCAACTATTTAACTAATAAAATACATTTATCAAATTTCTGATCTCTAGCTACTGTGGATGATGGATATGGGTGTTACATGGATTTTCAGCTGTTTTGTACTGATGATAAACATAAATCCCAAGCTGAATCTCATCTGTTATATTCAAATTCATGCCCCACCCCCTTTTTTGAGGTTAGGTACATCTATTTCCACTTTAGTGCTTTGCAGCCAATTTCCTGCATGTTTATCTATTGCAACAACCAAGAACACATATTTTCAGCCTTTATGTATAAAGTACCAGGGAGATCTATATTATGCATTTTTAGCAATATCAGTTATAATGACATTAAGAAAAGTAAACAGGTCTCAACCCTGCTATGTCTGACTATTAACGTAATTGTTTAGCACTTGCTCAAGCTACTTTGACATCCTAAGGTTAATAACTCTATAAACTATTGTACTGTATAACTATATATGCTGAACTGGATCAACAGCACCAAATGGATGTCTTTCATTAGTTCAGGTCCCTTAACCTCTGTAGTGTGTCAACTTTTGTAGTTTACTACAGCTGATTCTTAGTCCCTTTGTTTAGCTACATATAAGAGGTTAGTTAGTCTTCCACTGGAGCCACCATTTTCAAATGCCCAGTGCTCCTAGGCCCAGTCGGCAGCCTTTTACTGATGGTATGTATTCAGTTTTTGGTGTTTTTTAAATATTCTTGTATTGCAGTAATAGCCCATGTATTAGGGTTACTTTCGACCATGTTGAAAAGTGAACTGCATTAATAAGGAAATTTTTGTCTTGTGTTGAGATATATTGCTGTTTCAGCTCATTATTATTAACAAAGAAACTTTTGTTTTGTGCTGAGATATATGGCCGTTTCAGTTCATTTTATCAGTGTGAATGTGCTGCGTGTACTCTAATCACTGCTTTGCTAAGATGTTTTTACTATATGGTTAACAAGGACAATATAGTGCTTCTGTAGCCTCACTATCGACTGCTAATCCACTCTAAACTCAGTCGCATCATTTAAGACTATAAACTACTTATTCTGGCTGAAATTAGTTGAGCATTTATATTTGTTGTACAGTATAAGTCTCCCCATCTGAGTCACATCATTTATGTGCATAATCTAGTAGTATTTTGGCTAAAAATAGTCAACTGACCAAAACTGCTGTTTATTACTAACTTAAATGGAAGAACAGTGCTGTTTACTGCTGTGAAGCCTGTATTATTATGATATTGTCATTTGGATCGTATAGAATCTAAACTACACATTTTTACTTTTAATTAAATATAGAGAGTGCTGTTTCTGGTTCACGGTCTTAGAATTGCACTACTAAATTACTCCAACACTGTGTAGCTTCATTTCAAGCAGTATTTTAAAATCGATTTTGCCTAGAACACCCTATACTACACTGCTGAAGTTCAGAATAAAACCTGAATGTTTATAGAGCTGATGCTGTTTGCAAACTCAGGGTTTTCTTTTCTAATCCACTGGACAGTGAGTCGCTGTATTAGAAACAACTGCCTACCATGTGTTTTGCAGGATAAAGACATGGAATTAGAATTAATGTTCTGCTCCACTTAAAAGCATATTTATCTATTATCTAGCATCAACAACAGTCTGGAACCTAAAACTGTTCACCTGCTATATTCAAGCAATGCAAGACTCTTTTTTTTCTATTGTGTTAGATTGTTTCCTCACATCTACTAGTGTAAGTGCATAGAGACTCTCTAGTTAAGTCCACTGCTCTACTATATATTTGATTAGATATTTAAGAATGCTTAGCTTAATACCTGTATTCCTCTAATTATCTATCCCTCCCAGGTGTTCTCCCCTCCATTGCTATCCTGAAAAGTTTGATTCACCAGAAGGACGCTACTCTGCTGCCGACCAAACTGAAAACCTGACTTAAAACAGTCCCACTATTTAAACATCCTACGGTTAATAACCCTATAAAATTATTCTACTGTATAACTATATGTGCTGAACTGGGTCTACAGCACCAAATGGGTGTCCCTCATTAGCTGAGGCCCCTTAACCTCTGTAGTGTGGCAACGTTTGTAGCTTACTACAGCTGATTCTTAGTGGCTATAGAGTGCAATTGCTTGTAATCACTATATTGGGTTAGAACGGCAAAATATTATGTGGACAGTGACCTAACTTTTGACCAGCATGTGTCTATTGTTGTAAAACAGTCCTTTTATATTGTACAGCTTATAAACAAAGGAATTGTCTCTAGATCTAGGGATGCCATTGTTCTGCTTTATTCAGGCCTCATTAGGCCTCATTAGGCCATTCATTGAATATAATGCCCCTTTGGAATGTATCTGTCCAGACATGTGCAATAACTGGAACACCCATAGAGATTCCTAACCAAAAGGATTCAAGGTCTAAACAGCATGTCTTACATGGACTTATTCAAATGCTTGCCACTGTACTCAGTATCCTACAGGCTGCTAAGAGATGACTGGAGTCTAGCATACAAGGTATCCACTGAATGATTGATGATAGATTTACTACACATCAGCAAGTCAAATGGCATTAGAAATATTTGGTATGGGGATCTAAACCTGTTCTGCAGTATAAATGGAATGGATTGGAAGGAGAGGTATATTTTGCAGATGATAGCTCTGCTGGGAAACAATCTTCCCATCCACATGAAACAAAGTTCTTCCTTGTCCATTTTCAACTGCAACTTTTTACTGTGTATGGGAAACAAATAATTTATCCCAGGACTGTTCCTTGTACTACTAATGGACATATGCATCACTTAAATACTTTACTCCATGCACAGGCCCTCTCAAATTATCTATGGTATGATCCTAGTTATTCTCGTGAGTGGATATGTATAATTATCGGCCATGGGATAGGTAAGGCCAATCCATAACCAAATCGGATTGGTCATTTTGA
The DNA here is from genome assembly GCF_019279795.1 of Protopterus annectens. Taxonomy (NCBI): domain Eukaryota; kingdom Metazoa; phylum Chordata; order Ceratodontiformes; family Protopteridae; genus Protopterus; species Protopterus annectens. The sequence continues at coordinate 1,694,236 of NC_056729.1, forward strand.
GCACAAAAAGGAAAATTAGCTATGCTTAAAATAGCCTGCAAGTGCAGTTAGCATAGTACATACCTATGGACCTATATCCTTACAAATGATTTTGAAATAATGTTAAAATATGTCCAGCACCAGAATTACCTGTTCTAAAGGCTTAAATTTTGCCTGTGAGAGACAGATATGTATTCCAAAGACTACCCCTTCTCTGGAACAGGCTCTGCATCCATGTGAAGCAGAGTTCTATCATAATCCAATTTAAGTGTAACTTGGACAATTAAATAGGGAATAGCACATTCATTCCTGGCTTGGCACCTATGTCTCTAATGGACACAGGCAATCTGCAAATGCTTCATCTCCCAGGCCCATGCTTGTAAATGTTTCATCTACTAAGCCCCTGCTTACAGTTATCAAGGGTACCAGAACTTGTCAGAGATTTGGGATGCACGGCTAAGCTTAAAAAGCCTTTGTGGTTATTAGCCTAGTACACACCTATGAACCTATATGCACAAACAAGTGCTGAAGTAGAGTCAGAAAAGAGCAATAGTAAATGTCTGCTAGCAGAAAATGTAGTGACAGTCTCAAATAAAATCAATAGCACTGGTTCTGGGGGACCCAATATTATTCCTGGGACCTTCTTATTTAAAATTAAAAGCAAAAGTGATAGTCCTCTTACAATAGTTTGTAAAAAGATTGTTGAAGGGCAGTGCATATTAGACTTACGGCTGTAAGAAATACTATTCTCTTGATAAATGATGCGTTATTTCACATATCGATAATTGCCAGCTAGCCTGCTTAATATGCCTTTTTTGGAATGTGGAAGAGTAAGTGATCGTGCATCTATTCCACAAAGAAATAGGAGACTCCTAATTACTAGCACAATAATGGTTTGTGAGGGGTGGTCCACTGTTCAGAATCTTGTGTTATTTGAACATCTGACAGTTCATGCAACATTTCTGTGGTACAGCATATTGGGCTGTTTATTATTTTAGTACCTTCTTTTCATACACTAAAGTGGGTCATAGTATGCAGTTCACAAAATTTAAATCTTGAAGACTGAAAAGCATTATCTTGGCCACAGACAGAATGGTGCTTAATGAAGTTATACATACTGAATCAATTAGAGTTTGACATCTGAATCATATTCAGCACAGAACAGAATAGCATCTTATAACTTTTAAAATATATTGTACATTTCAAATACAAAACTGATAGTCAAATACTGAAAATGGATACTGTCATAATAAAACGAATTACTTTTGTTGATCACATCTTCACTTTGATCTAAATATTTCACACATTTTGTAAAGGCATTGTTGCTTTACGGGACAAGTTAGAATTCTCCTTAAGCTTTGAATGCATCTGTATACCTTTAAGCAGCTACTATAAGGATAATAGGAAATACAGAACTCAAGTTATGTCAATTTTACATTAAAATGATAAGTGGGCTGAAAATATAAAACTCAAAGAAATAATGCTATAAACATATCTTTACTACTTATGAAGGCTAGTTCTCATAGAGCATCTGTCTTCTTTTCTTATCAAGTCATTCAAAACCTGCTGGGAAATTGTATACCCATATTATATATAAACCTTCTAATTTTTAACTTTCTGATGTGTAATTTTGTGTATTCCTCATGTTATAATCTCTTAATTTGGTAATTGTTGCTACTTGTATGGAGTTTCCTTCTGAAATGCTATAACTTCATCTTTTATTTAGTTATCTAGCCAGTAAGTTTTGTTAGCACTTTTCTTCTCAGGCCTCTGCTAAAAAGGGGAGGGGTCTTTTTCCCACTGGGATCATCAAAGTAATCAAATGCCATATATGTATATATATGTACGGGTCTACTTCATATGACCTAAATTTCATTTGACTGAAATTCATTTGACTGAAACCAAAACACTGAAAGTTCAAAAGACTAAAAACTCATTTGACTGAAACTCATAATACTGACACATTAAAGTAAAATGTATATATGCCCTTCTCCTCACTGTAGTGCAATCCTGGATTTAGTATATATAGTTGGGGAGGTGTGGGGGGTGAAGCCCCCCACAAACTTTATACATTTTAAACCATACACATGGATATTTATAACTGCAATGAATAACTCTTTGCAGAAAACAATATTTACCTAAACTATGTGGGGGGCTTCGCCCCACACCCCCCCACACATCCCCCTAACTATATATACTAACTTCAGGATCTCACTACAGTGGGGAAAAGGCATATACCTTTTACTTTAATGTGTCATTGTTATGAGTTTCAGTCAAATAAGTTTTCAGTCTTTTGAACTTTCAGTGTTTTGGTCTCAGTCAAATGAATTTCAGTCAAATGAAATTTAGGTCATATGAAGCAGACCCACATGCACACACGCAGGCAGATTGCACACACACACACACACACACACACACACACATATATATATATATATATATATATATATATATATATATATATAAAGATAAGTGGTCTGTAAATGTAATATTCAAAGGAATGATGCTATGAACATATCTTTCCTACTTATGAAGGCTAGTTGTCATAGACCATCTCTCTTCTTTTCATACTAAGTCATTCAAAACTTGCTGTGAACTTTTACACCAATATAATATATAAATCTTCTACTTTTTAACTTTCTGTTGTTAAATTTTGTGTTTTCCTCATTTCTTAATCTCTTGATTTGGTAATTGTTGCTACTTGTATGGAGTTTCCCTCCGAAATGCTATAACTTTATTTTGTATTTATTTTTTTATTTGCAGTTTGTTAACTAGGAGAGTCCATTGGGCCAAAATTGAGCCCTTTTTCAAGGAGACCCAGGGAGAAAAGCTCCATGTACAGACATATGAAACACAGCAACAATTAATATAATTAATACAATCAGTAGAAACATAAAACCAAAAATCAGTACAAAGAGCATCACTGTGAGGAGATATAGAATTTATACAAAGTGAATGTAAAGCAGGATCGTCAGAACTTGCAGAGTATGTTAGAAATTTCACAGCTACTGGTGTAATCTGATATCTACAATATATACAAAATCAATTTATGTATGTAATATTTACAATATATACAAAATCAATTTATGTATCATAAGCAGTGTTGCAATACCATTATAGTTAGCAAAGTTAATAGATTCAGAACAGCAGAGGAGAGTAAGAGGGATGGAAGCAGGAGCATTCCCAAGTGGAGGAGAGATGAGAGTGGAGTAGAGTCTTGAAGGAGGAGAGGTTCTGGGTGGTATGGATATGGGGAGGAAGTGAATTCCATTTACTTGCTAGGCAAAAAGATAGTAGAAGTTGCCCAGGAGTGAGTATGGGTTTGTAAACCTTCAGGAGATTCTGATTGTTGGACCTAAGGGATCAATCAGGGCGATGAAATGTAAGGATGGATGAGAGAGACGGACATAGTGCAGGATTAAAGATAAGTTTGTGAACAGTTTGGAGCTGAATGTACAGGAGATAGTTGGGGAGTTCTAGCCAATTCAGGGACTGTAAGGCAACACAATGGTATGAGGAGGATTTGGAACTGGTAGCAAACTTGGCAGTTTTATTAAAACAGGATGCTAGTTTGGCTTTAAGAGTGGCTTGTAGATTGGTAAGGATAGGGGCACCATAGGTGAGGGAGGGTAGGAGATAGGTGTTAGAGGGATCAAGTTTGGATAAAGGGGTTAGGAAGCGATTATGACGATAAAGCATTCCAAGCTTCTGGTGGGTTTTCTATATGTTGGTTTGAAGGTGAATGTCAAACTTTAGTTGTTCATTGATGTGCATACCCAGGAGCTTAGTGTAGGTAACTAATTCAATAGGGGTCATGTTTTGTCTTGCTATGGTGAAGGAGTGTTTGTCTAATTTGGTATTCTTAGATGGGGTAAAGATTATAATTTTTGTTTTAGCTGTAAGAGCAAGGTGATTTTTAAGCATCCAAGTCTCAGTGTTGTTGTAGGTGACTTGAGTTGCATGCATGAGTTTGGGGAGAGAGTCAGCTGAGCAGATGATAGTAGAATCATCTGCATATTGGACCAATTTAGTGTTAGGGATACAGTGATGAAAGTCATTAATGAAAATGTTAAAAAGTAAAGGTCCCAGGATAGAGCCTTGGGGGACACCTGTTAGAATGTCAAGGTAAGAAGGGGTGCAGTTATAACATTTGACAACTTGCTGTCTATTTGAGAGGTAACTGGAGAACCAATTGATGGAAGGGGAGGAATGACTGAGTTGAGAGAGTTTAGACAATAGTAGGCTATGGGAAATGGTGTTGAATGCCTTATAAAGGTTAAGGTGAAGGGTGGCTACCATATTTCCTGTGTCACAAGCTTGGTTGATCTTATTGAAGAAGGAGAGAGGGTTGTGGTAGTACTGTGTCCGGGTCTGAAACCATGCTGTGTTGGAGTTAGCAGATGGTTGTCTATGAGGTAAGATAATAGCTACAGGTGGATAGATTTTTCAAGAATTTTGAAGATGGGGAAGGAATAACTATGGGGTGAAAGTTGGATATTTCTGTACTGTTGTCCCCTTTGTGTAGGGGAATAATGAAGGCTTTTTTCAGAGGAGGGGTACATGGGATTCTTGTATAGAATGATTGATTAGAATACAGATGGGGAGAGCTATGCCATCCGCAGCTAGCCTAAGGAAGTTAGATGGTAGGTTGTCAGGGGCATTGGTACACGGTTTTAGTTTTTGGTGAAGTTTTTTTATAGTATTGACAGGAATCAGTGTGAGGGAAAAGGGAGGAGGGAGGTTTATATTGGGGGTAGAGAAGGTAGAGGGAGAAGAATTATGCATGAGAGAAGTGCGTGGGGGTGGTGAGTTGTTCTGGAAGGATGTGGTGAGCTTGGCTATAGAGTCTATGAAGAAGGAATTAAATTTGGAGGGTATGATTTGATCAGGGGAACTGGGGTCAAGGCAAAGGTTGACTTTTTTGCTGGGACTAAGGAGGGCTGAGATAGTACTCCAAAATTTCTTGGGGTTGGTTTTGTGGTTGTTCTGAAGGTTAGAGTAGTAGGATTTGTGATTGGAGGTGATTAGTTTTTTGTAACTGTGTTGCAGAATTGTTTGAATTCTGCAAAGGAGGTAGGAGTTTTGTATTTTAGGTACAGATTCCAAGATGTATCATGGGTATGCATGAGGGTTAGTGTTTTCTTAGAAAGCCAGGGGGCAGCCTTGGATTTAACTCTTTTAGTTCTTGGAGGTGCTAAGTTATTAAGTATATTAATGAATGTAGTGTTAAAGTAAGTTGCAGTGTGGTCTAGTGGAAGAGTTTTTAGAGGATCCAGTCTATGTGTTTTAAGCAGTCTGGGAAGGATTCAGGCTTAAAATTAGTGAGGTTATGGGTTAAAATGTAATTGTGTGGTATGTGAAGGGTGGAAGGTGGAAGGTGAGCGACGTATGAAGGTGGAAATGTGATTACTAAGTGAACTGGTAGGGTGCCACTATCACAGATATTATTGGGATGGGATACTAATATCCAGTTGAAGATGTTGCCAGAAGAACTATGTTTGTTGGACTGTTAGGAGAGTCTATTAACTGGGAGAAATTGTAAAGTTTTATATTTTGGGAGGTGTTATTTGAGTGAATGGAGGTCCAGTTGATGTTAACATTGCCAAGGATGATAGATCCATTACCTGTATTAGATGAGAACCAGGAAAGGATATCTTCACGTGTAGGGATCTTGTTGCCTGGTGGAATATATAGAGCAGTTATAAGTATGTTTTTGTGGTTGTTGTGGGCCAGAGTTAAGTTGGCTGCAGAGAATTGAGATGGTTAGTGTAGGGCAGGGCAAAGGTTGACTTTTTTGTTCAATGTTAGGGAGGAAGAAAAAAGTAGGGATACTCCTCCTCCTTTACTTTGTAATCTATCATATCAAATTCAATTCTTATTTAGCTATGTAGCCTGTAATTTTTGTTACAGCTTTTCTTCCCAGGCCTCTGCTAAAAAGGGGGGGGGTCTTTTTTCCCACTGGGATCATCCCAGTAATCAAATAATCAAATGCCATATGTATATATATATATATATATATATATATATATATATATATATATACATATATATGTATACATATCTGCACACTCACACACACACACACACACACACACACACACACACACACACATATATATATATATATATATATATATATATATAAATATAAAAAAACTATTTCATGAACCATGCTGCATTAAAAGGAGGCATCAAAATGTGTAGTTTACATTACTGACAATCTATTAAACCCAGTATAATATCTCCATTTGGAAAAGGTATAGGTTCATAAGTTTGTAGGTTCTCAATTAGCAGATGGTTTAGGCATCCATATGGATCGTGCAACCCGGGGAGTTTGGTAGATGGATTTGATAACTCACTCCGTGAGGGCTATGCTGCTTATACTGTGACTAAATTTGCATGTACCTATCCAATTGTCATGTCAGAGCTTGAAGGAGGCCTAAGTGTTAAACTGACATGCAAGGGGTGTTTGCATATGTAGGAAATGCTTTGGGTAAGGAAGCTATCTCTGTTTATGTTGCAATGAAGCTGAGGTCTCTTGGTGACTGATTTTAGTATTAACAGTATTCCTGATCTGGATAAGGTGTGTTAGAACAGCAACTCTCATAGATTGGAAGGAAAGAAAGAGCTCATTGTATTGACGCTGGTATGAGGAAGAGAAAAACAAAATGTCTTTTAGTCTCTCCTAATAGCTAATGGAACCCAATCCTTTGATTTTCAGTAAGAAAATCATGCAGACTTTCTTCATGAACAAGGTGTTGGGGGCAGTACATTCCAAGTGGTGCAATGTCTTCTACAATTGGTCTTAATAGGAAAAACATGAGCAGTTTTGATAAAGAAACGTTTGGCCATGGTAGGAGTCTCATCCAAGACTCAAGTTTTTAAGATGCATCAGTAGACCATCTCTTGGAGCAAACTGGCAAGGGTACAACTGTGTGAATTAAAGGACATTGTGAACTTTTAGATAGATCACTATTCTAAGGGGGTTGTCTACTTGGCATATTGTAAAACCTGCTGGGGGTATTATGTAGGAAAAACAGAACGTCACCTTACAGTAAGAATATATGAACATTTGAGAGACATTAATAAGAAAAATGAAAATAACGCTTTATATAGACATATATTGACATGTAAAGAGGCTGATTTCAAGTTTTGGTACTCGAGGAGGATGAACATTTTGAAAGAGGAGGTGACTGGGAAACTAAGTTAGAATTCAGAGAAATGATATGGCAACTCAGGCTGGATGCATGTGGTGGGAGAGGCTTGAATGACCATATCTCTATTACCCCAGCCTTGAAACTAATTTCAGAAGACCCTAAAAGGCATAATATAAAAAGTAAATATGAATTACCAAGTAATAACATGTAAGTTGAAGGACTCTAGTAAGTATATGTTGTCCTGTAGATGTATGTGTATATATACATATATATATATATATATATATATATATATATATATATATATACACACACACACACACACACACACACACACACACACACACACACACACACACACACACACACACACACACACACACACACACACACACACACACACACACACACACACACTTAGTATATGGTTCCTGAGAGATATATATATAAAGATACGCAATATACAAAATATTACTAGAAAGCATTCCCACTTTCATTTTTATATTATATATATTATATTTATATATACATTTTTTGGATTTTTTGGATTTATTTTTATATTTATTTTTCACTAAGCCTCTTTTCTGATAGATTAGACTACAAGCTTTTTTAAATATTTTTATTATGTCGGTGGTCATATATGCACCTTAAAATATTTTGTATATTTTTGCAACTTGTAAATGTATGTATATGTTTTTACTAAGAGGTTAACAAAAGACCAGAAGGTCTGAAGTGAAACATTAATACGATTATATAAATGAATAATTGGATAACTAAATTATTAAATGGCCAACCAATGATAGTGAATGTAAAGATATAAAATGTTTTTAGAATGGTTACTAGATGATTCTGAAGAAGTCTCCATGGAGAGATGAAAGCGCTTAATCCGTATAAATTTTTGTTGTTTTATTTTACTTTATATTAAAAGTGGTTTACTATAACACCTTGGATTTAATTCCTGTAATAGTAGTGGAACGGATTCAACATCATGAAACATTTGTGGAAGGCAGCCTTTATTGTCCTGGAACTACGCTTTGCGTTTTATTTTATTTTTTGAGGTGAAAACCTATTTTGGTTATTGAACTTTTGGATAGATCCTGAGGGCATTAACAGCAAGAAAGCAGTGGTGTAGATCCTTATGATGAATCGATTTAAGATTGTGTTGCTGGCAATCATCAAAAGTAGATATGTCAAGCAGACCTACAGAATGCTTTAATCTTTGTATCCATAACATAAAGATTTTTTTTGTCAGGAAAGAGTGGTTAGATACATTTCCTAAAGTAACAAACAATAAGTAATGTAAATAAGACCATGTCTTTTATTTTATGCTTTAGATAGGGCAAGCAAGGGAAAATGTCTAAATTCAAAGGTGGGGAACACAGAAGAGAAACTCCTGTGCAAATATTTTAATAACAGGGAGGGGCAGAAGAGCTCATGGAATGCAATCAAGTTATGCCCTTCAGCACTGCAAAATTGAGGAAATGCTTAATATGAGTAGAAGGGCAAGAACTGCATAGGTAATTGGACCTGAACAGCATGATAACCTTAGTAAAAGTGTAATACATTTGATAGAAGAAGACCCACTTTATAAAGTCTACTGAGATAGTGGGTATCCAGAGGGAGAAAAGATATTAGCCTGGATACTCATGTAAAAGCATCAACCCATTTCAGGTAAATCCTACACATCAATAGCCATACCTCTTTGTTTCTTAGTCTTCATATTTCTTAAACAGAGGGAAGATTATTCACCAGTTTGCAAGGTACCAACACCCTCAACAGCCTAGACATAAATGTAAATACAAGTTGCATAAGACCCAGGGTAAAAGCAGAGAGCCTTCGGCAGATAATTCTGTGAATACATTTTTCAAGAAGAGAGGATCTCTGCACCTGTGATATAGATACCTATCAAATGAAAAAGGTGCAAAACATCCAGAGATAAGAATAGGTTCCTGGAGCTCAATGTTACCTTAAAACCACATGACAGAATGAAGGATTATGAAGTACCCCAAAATATAATGGGGTTGCAAGCTAGTCTTTCCAGCCCACAGATAGATCAGCAAAGTTTTAAGTGGGCCCACAAGGCTGATGAGATGCTGTGCCATTCCAAGAAAAACATACTCACATTTCTTGGAAAAAAATTATCCTTTTGCACCTCCAGCAGCTCATTTCTACTTCAAAATGCAGAATGACTTGCTCTGCATCTACGTAAGGGAAGACAGAAAATAATATATTAGCTATTGTTAACCAAGTCACTTAGGAAAATGGCCATGAAAAGACCCATAGTCATGTAGTTTAGTCTTATTTAGTCATTGATAAAACTAAAGTAAAGACCTAGCCATGTTTTTCTTGGCCGGGTTTCTATAAGGAAATTCTACTTTTGAAATACCTTCATGTATAATGTATAATACCAACACCTTAACACTCTGTGTTGTCATGTCAGATGTGCACCTTATTATATCTTACACTGTTTCACTGAACATTTTGATATACTCATGTCTCTGCCCTTAAAAAAAAAAAAAAAAAAAAAACCTTTAGAATCTGCATGCAGTGTAGACATCAATTCTGATCACAGACTATTAGTCATTAAAACATACTCAGAGGACCCATTACTAAGCTACCATTATTTGTTGTATCAGTTTATTGGTAAATTGCCTAAAACTTTTGAATGCTCTATGTTTGATTCTTGCTCTTGACAACTGAAAACATTGTAGACAAGTGCTACTAGAACTGGATAACTCCACTGCAGCAACAATAGGCTTATACAGTCTTCTATTACCTATCGCCATCTAGCTACCTGTAGTTATTCAAATCATTATACTGCTTCCTTTATGCCCCTAAAGTTGCATTGCCTTCACTGTTTTCTATCTGAGTTCTTGTCCATTTTTAATGCCACCCCAACAACATGCAGACATTATACAAGCTACTGTCATCCCTTTGGCAGTAAAATGTTTAAATGAAACATTTCTATTTGATGTCAATCTCTGTAAAATAATGTCATCCACTTCAATTCAATTAAATCATGCTTATCTTTCTTGATGTTTTTGTGTGTATGTGTGCATGTTTGTGTGTGTGTGAGTGTGTGTGTGTGTGTGTGTGTGTGTGTGTGTGTGTGTGTGTGTGTGTGTGTGTGTGTGTGTGTGTGTGTGTTTCTATATCTATAATATACAAACCAAAGAGTAAAAAAGGTCAACACAGACAAACCAATTAGTAAAAACTACAAGAAAAGCTTAACCAAGCTAGAGTTTTCACTGTGTGATACCTTAAACCTCATGTAATAGCGACCCATGGGATATATGCAAATGAACCCTTAAGGACATTCAGGTGTTTCAGCTATATGGCTTCTGATGTCCATGACTTTTTTTCTTTTTCTTTTTAAGTCTTTGTGGATACATTCAATTCAGAAGTCATATAGCTGAAACACTTGAATGACCTTAAGGAGTCATTTGCATATATCCCATGGGCTTCTATTACAGAAGGTTTAAGGAATCACACAGTGAAAACTCTAGCTAGGTTAGGCTTTTCTTGTAGTTTTTACTGGATCTGTAATATATATATATATATATATATATATATATATATATATATATATATATATGGGTCACCTTTAAAATCTCGAACTCGCGTTTGCCCGAAACGGAATCCGACGGGACGAGAATACCGAAAACGCAGATGACCGAAAAGGTGAGAACCCGACGGACTCGGTAAGTGTGCGATCGAGTGAGGGATTTAGTGTTAGGGAGCGGACAGGTAAGTGTGTGATAGTGAGGGACTGTGGGTTAGGGGTGGGTTAAGTGAGTTAGGGTTAGGGTGCAGGTAGGGTGTGTGTGCGATGGTGAGGGACTGTGGGTTAGGGGTGGGTTAAGTGAGTTAGGGTTAGGGTGCAGGTAGGGTGTGTGTGCGATAGCGAGGGACTGTGGGTTTAGGGGTGGGTAAGTGAGTTAGGGTTAGGGTGCAGGTAGGGTAAGTGTGCGGTAGTGTCGGACCTTAGGGTTAGGGTTTGGGTTAGGGATAGTGCATATGTTATGTAGTGTACTGTGTTGTTTACGTGTAGTGTGTTGGTGTAATGGTTTTCGGTGTTTTGCATTGTCGGCGTTTTATGTTGTCGGTCTTTTCGTTTCGGTCATTAGTGTGTCGGGCAAACGCGGTTTCGAGGTTTTAAAGGTGATCCATATATATATATATATATATTCACACTAGATCTGTAAAAAAAGAAAAAAAAAACAATATATATATATATATATATATATATATATATATATACACACACACACACACACACACACACACACACACACACACACACACACACACACACACACACACACACACACACACACACACACACACACACACACACACACACATATATATATATATATATATATATATATATATATATATATATATATATATTCACTTTTTTCATGTACTATGTATTTTTCATTTGTGTATATTTTATGTTGTACTTTTATCTTGCATGTATATCCATCTTGTACGTTTACTTTTTACTATGCATTTTTGGAGTTTTTCTCCTTGCTCTTCACTGAAAATGGGCCCTTGGCCCAGTGGGCTAACCCAGTTAATAAAAGGCAAATATATAAAATAAATAATCCCCAAGATTCATGAAGCTTGCGCCAGGCACAGGCGTAGCGTAGGCGGAATAATGCCAAATATGGCCGTCGAGTGATTCAGGTACGATCCAGTTCCACGTGCACTACTGGCATACGCCAGAACTGCGCAGCCCTCGGCATAGGTATGCTAATCACCCCATGCGCAGTGTCACACCATGCAAATGAAGGCAGATATTGATTTATGAAATGGTGTAGGCATAGCGTAAGGCCACGGAAATGTAAACCAAAAAACACGGTTTACATTTTCCCAAACAGAACATTGGAGCTATGGAAGTGGACCAGACTCATGTATTACAAAGTTAACATATGCCAATGGCTAAATACACAGCCAATGGCATAAGAAAAGATGCACAACACCTAAAAAACAATGTTTAATGTCATGTCCGCAGTAACGCACCGTACAACCGCAGGGCATGTGTGCGCAAACAGGAACATAAAGAAATCATATAAAAATGTTATAAAATCACAATGTAATACAAATCAGGTTTACACCATAATACGCAATGGTAGGCATGGAACACCACAACCAAGGTGCAAGGGTTGCTAAGGGCCAGCGACAGTGTTCGGCACGGTAACTATGAATTAGTAGTCAATGCCATGCAAATGAGGCAGGTAATACTGAATAAGCAAACGTCCCACTGGATGAAGGTTGTACCATATGGCGCAGCTCTATAACACCAAGGAGTGGCTCAGAGGAGACACATGACATCAGCAGAGGGGTGTGCCACCGTAGCAGTAAGCACATTGGAGCAATGCAAATCTGGCCTGGCTGTTGCTAAGCAAAGCTGCAGGACAGGGGTGGGGAGGAAGGTATAGAATTGTTTAGCTGAGAGCACACATGGTGGCCGAAAGCGCATGTGCACGGGGATGAAAACGTGCCCAAAACCCGGTAAGCAGATGCATGCGCCGCGAACAGTAGCACAAACAGGAAGGTCAGGGGAAGAAAAGAAGGAAATGCCGAAGTAGGGTAATTGGAGTACTAATGAGCAATTAACACCAATCACCTCACGGTGGCCAATCAATGGCAGCTGATAAGTCTGCTCACAGAAACCTGCAAAACAGGATAGGGGAGGCATTGGAATACAAAGAAAGGAGGGGGGAACTGGATTGCAAAGATAGGAGATCTGTCATAGCAGAGCAAAACAAACCAACAGCAGACCGGCAATAGCACACATTACACAAGATAAGCCAGGTCTAGGAAAGTACAAATGAAAGCAGGCTGCTGGATGCATGCCAGAAAATGGTAGGTGGAACGTGCAGACATGTAAAGGGAAGGTCAAGAGGTAATCCACGGCAGCCAAATGTAATTCAACACCAAAGGCACCACAATAGTAGTTCCGGTAGTAAAAAACATAAGATACCCTGTAGCTATCATCGTACATACACACCCTATGACATCATCGGTGTTCACAGCACAATAGTATAAAGTGTGAACGCACCCTACACACACCTGTATATTCCCAAACACTGCACCATAGGTGTAAACACACGGGGAACTTTTAAAATGTACATGTTGGGAGCTGCCATAGCTGTGATTCATCAGCAGGTGTTAGAGACTGATGGTGTTGTGGAGGATGATGCCAACAACCACCGCAGGCCCCGGAGGAGGAGAAGAGTATCCAGACCAAGGGTAACCTACCAGGGGCTACATGATCTGGAGATAGTAGAGCATTACAGGGTGGACAGGGACATCTTACAGCAAATAGTGGAGCTGTGCCAGTCACGCCTGAGAACCAGAAACAACAGAGGGGAACCCATCCCAGTGGACACGAAGCTATATGTAAGCTTGCAAATACTTCCCACAGGTACCTTTCAAAGGCCAACTGGAGATATAATGGGGATCTCACAGGCATCAGCATCCAGGGTACTACACCAGTTCCTGGATGCCATGTTACCACATGCCAATGAGCATATATACTTCCCCTGAACTCAGGAGGAGTTGGCCAGCAATATGCGTCACTTCCACCGTGTGGCACACTACCCGGAAGTACTGGGTGCGATAGACTGCACGCACATACAAATCAAGTCACCACCTGGTGAGCATGGTAGGCACTACATAAACCACAAGGGATTCCACTCCATCAACTGCTAGGTTGTGTGCAATGCCCAGGGCATTATCATGGGTGTGTGTGCTGGCAGCCCTGAAAGCTACCATGACTCCCATATCTGGCATGCCTCACAGCTGTATCAGGTATTTCTCAGGGGGGACATCCCACATGGCCACCTTGTGGGGGATGCTGGCTATGCACTGGAGGCGTGGATGATGACTCCCATCAGAAATGCACACACACCCATGCAAGAACACCATAATGAGGCACATCCACAAACCAGAATCATCATAGAGCATGTGTTCGGGATGCTGAAATCACGGTTCTGGTGCTTGGACACATCTGGTGGAGCCTTGCAGTACTTTCCACGCACGTGTGCCCACATCATCATAGCATGTGCCATGCTACATAATATGATCCTGCGGAAACAGCTGCAGCAGGGACAAAATGGTGAAGGCCCTCATAGCCCACCGCAGTTGCCAAGGCCATCACAGGCACAGAGGGATTCAGACCACAAACACACTGTGCCAGCCCCAGTAGGCAGAAGGAGGCATGCCCAATATGCCTACTCCTTGGCAAAGAGGGAATGTATAGCACATGCTCTGACAGTGTAGGCCCCTACAGACTGACACACCTCTCCACCTGCACACACAGTAAAATGGATGGCACACAAACACGACCACCTGTAAATTGTAATGTATAGGTGGCCCACTGTGTGAATCCTACATAGGCAGCCTCAAACATTGTACACACAACAGCTATTGGAACACGGAATGTCAACACCTGAACAGTACATGCACCTATCAGCATATGGTGGTGCTGTGTGTATAGGTTCCCAGGTACATCGGTAGGTACACGGCTGATTGTCAGAGGCCATACACCAAATGGGGCAAACAGTGTCTGCTGTCACCACAACATCGAGTAACCAACTGTTGCTTAGTGGAGCAGAGGCAATCATGGGAGCACATGTGTGTAAGCACTGTCCTGCACACACTCAGCACGGAGTCCCTGCGGCATTAATGAGGGGCTCCACATAATATAATCATGGATGTTGTGCCAAGGCATGGGTTGTACCCATGACAGGTATCCTTCAACCCAGCATGCCCCACCTACGGTCGTTTGAAGGTGTAGCACAGTATCGTGTGTGGCTCACTGTGATATACATACCCAATGCCGGAGTACATCCAGTAAACTTCACATGGACATACCATTAACTGGACTCATCAATATGTAAACTAACTGAGTTACCCATGTGAGTGCAGTATGGAGTAACAGCCATAGTATACTCCACAAACAAAACGACATAACACGTGTACAAATCACAGATGTCCATAATTTAAATGCAGTGACCGTCGTGCATGTTCCAGGTCCCACGTCCTGAAGAGGTGTAACGTAATCCCGAAGGCACGAGTAATGCATGTCGGATGCAGGTCATCAGATCATGTTTAGCACACGTTAACAGGAATATGCGTTGCCCACTGCTGGTAAGCAATGTTTAATTATGACTATACGGATATGCGCGAAACAGGGATAAGCTTCTCCGAATATCACGCAAATCATGGTCAATGATGTCCAGAACAGGTGAAACCAGCATTATTCACCCCTGTACTAATATCGCCTGCTCTGAAGGGTAAAATGACCACTGCCAGGAGTAGAACACGCAATCATGTATAGAATCACCTAACACTATTGCTAGCCAATATGTACCTATGGTAGGGTTGCCACCTCCTCAAATGACCAATGTGGGACATATGTCAGATGTCTGCAAGCCCACACATACATCCGGCCAGTATGAAAATCAGAACTTCACTATTTTACCTAGATAAAAGCTTATTGTTGTAATGTTTACTTACTTATTCTGTTTCTATAACATATAGGTGATTCAGATACAGAATAACTGTTTTATGCAACTATTACATAAACTATAGGAAATAAGTATATCCTAAAATCTCAGGACATTTGCCATGTTTACAAATAGCTTGCAGGACACAACTGCCCAAAGAGGGACTGTCCCTCGCAAAGTGGGACAGCTGGTAACCCTAACCTACAGCAGGTGTGTAATGTGACAGATACAGACACAAATGTGCGGAGTCCAGGAAACAGTATACACCGACAAGTACACAATGAAAGGTGTAGCTTGCCTGTCACTGTCCCTGTCAGATATATATATATATATATATATATATATATTTATATATATCTATATATATATATATATATATATATATATATATATATATATATATATATATATATATATATATGTACACATATATACATATATATAATATAGATAGAAAGGGCGATAAAGTGATATATGTTGATATATACAGATTCAACGATATCTGCAAATATATATAGATAGGTCAACGACATTCATAACACCTTTGTGGTACAAATAAATAGAATACCGCCAACTATGGAATGTGTAACATATGGACACGTGTAACCACGAGGCTGAAAGACCGAAAGAACACAGTACCGGAACAGTACAACCGCTAATAATAGTATTACGATATGAAGCGACATGTAGTTACCGCTGCCGGTGTTGCGTTCCACGTCGGTGCTGTGTTCAACTGTGTTTGTGAGTGCCGTAGTCTGTGTATATGTGTGTTGAGGGTGCTGTGTGTGTCTCCGTGTGACTGTAATGTGTGTGTGTGTGTGTCCGCATCACGTGTCTGTTAGTGCCAACTCGGAGGTAGATCATTACAGTAGGCATGGGTATAGCTAGCCATAGGCATACGGTTACCACCTGTCCCACATTAGGAGGGACAGCCCCTCCCTGGGCAGGTGTGTCCTGACATAAAACATTACAAAGGGCAAATGTCCGAGATTGTAGGACATCAATATGTCCCATATATTATGTAATAGTTGCATTAAATGGTTATGCCTGTATGTAAGAAACGTAAATGTTACATGCAATATGATAAGTAGCCAAAGTCCCAGAACAATAGGTATGTATTGAGGATAAAAGTATGTGCTATCCTGTGTATTGACCATGGCTATGTGTCGGCCTGTAAACACCGCTGTGTGTCCCGCAAGTGTCCAACAATGGCCATATGAAAAGGTGGCAACCCATGGCAAAGAGGTTCTGTTACCAACACAACTGCAATGACTGCAAATATCTGAGACAGAAATACACGGGATATCTGTCATTTAGACATATCCCTTTACATATCACTGCAATTCTGGAGGTATGGAAGTATCAACCTCACCTGCATACTATACAGAAACCAATTAACAATGGCACAATGTAAATTCCTGTAACATAAATCTACTAACTGATAGCTCTTTAATTAGGGATGGAGCCCACACACATATATATGGAATATGTAGAAATGCAAGCCCCACAAACCTGTATATGCTACGTACACCCATCAACATCCCCCGCACTAGAAACTATAGCAATACAGACTGTAATAACAGCACAAACATCCAGTCAGTCAATTACATCTGCAGAACTGTCAACATACCTTGTGAGAGAAACAATTAAAGGTACCATGCAAAATTGTAGCCATTGTACAATGGAACAAACGGCGATGTTACAGGTTTTGTTTGCAATAGTCCGTTATCAGACGGTTGGGATGACAGGTACACCCACATGTTGAGCCACATACTCTAGCTGTCACATACAATCCACGGGGGACATGAATCCAAAGTATACTTGTCTCTACACATAGCAGTTGCAATTACACACAACAAAACATAATACAGGCCGTCTCCCCGAAGGTAGGGCAAATGGGCAACACCCAAGTGGAGAATTCAATTATACCCCACTGTTGCCGCGTAATTGGTGAATGGAGTAGCTGCACAGCTGATGTGCAAGTAATTAGTCACTCAGAAACACCAATTGGCGGCAGGAAACCACATGTTACAGGTATCGACGTATATAAAGATGACTTGCCAGACATTCAATCCGTATGCACATACCATATACCTGTTTAAGCATTGTGAGAGAGATAGAGACGAAAGTCCGGAACGATAACAAGGTATGTAGAACACTCGGTATGTAAGTTTATATATAGCATGTTTTGTATTAATTATTTACTGTATGTATAGCCTGGTTTGCATTAATTAAAAGTGTGCACAATGCATAAAGTGGGAAAAGGTATATATGTAGTGATGTCTTGCTGAGCATACTAACGCTTGTAGAAACTGTGCGTCCAGCAGTGGGCCACAAGGTACACATCAGAGACACCACAAGGGATGCTACATGAGGGCTTTAAACAGAACAATTCTATACAACCCGCCGTCAGTGGTAGGGTATGTCCAACAAGTACATGCCATAGCAGGGGATAGTATATGTTGATATACCGTCACAGTAGGCATGTGTATGGGCATATAATGACAATGACATGTCTAAGGTGGTCCCGCTGTGCAAGTATGCTTTGCATTATGGGATACTATGTAAAATATGTGTAATGTATAGTATTGTAGGTAGATATGTCAGATATTCTACACAGCATAACAGGCATATCATGCATACCAAAGGTATCGTCTATTGGCATGTACAATAACAGGATACATATGCCTTGTAGGCACGAGACATTGTAATAGTATGATAGCTAATCTAAATGGAAGGGCTACCAAGTAACCATGCACAAAGGACATGTAATAGCTTCACAGGTTCATAGTGGGGTACTATGCAGTCTGGCAAGTGTATGTGTAAGCACAACTACAGTGTTCACACCAGTGGCACATCTCTAGGGTAGTGTCCTGTGAACAGCAGAGCCATGTGTTACCTGCACCTCTGCACAGTACAGCCAGTGCAGTGATCCCTGGCGTACATGTGTCTCCCAACCACCAAGGGAGTTATCACATGAACAGTGCTACTGAGTGTCCCTGCGAGATGTACATAGGACTCATCTTCCAAAGCATGGTGAGTGTCAGGTTTGGGAATGTAATCCTCAAGCACATCCCACTCATTGTTGCGTGTGTGCACATATCCATGAGCATATTGCTCACAGTGGGGTTTGCTTATGTTGCGTATGTGGAGTATATCCATTAATATAGTTGTGGACATGGCCCTGTCTGTTCAGCAGAGGTCACCCCTGAGTATGTAGTATGCAAATGTGTACAGACGTGGTGTCTGTAGTTCAGCCGCATACTTTAACTGTCGGAGCTGAATAAACGTCATGGCATGTTAATGTTGTGGTATGTAAAGCTGTAGCTGTTGTGTAAGGTACACCCTAAATGGGGTGGTGTACCCTTGAATGTGTGTAGAAGTCTTGAGTTCAGAGGTGCAATGGGTGCCTATGTACCAGCTACACACCCAGTACAGATAATTTGGCCACGTAGAAGGATATCCATGCCACAGTGGCAATATGGTAACCACAGGAGTGGGTGCGACATACGTGTGCACTATGAACATGTACAATGTGACATGTATGTAGGGGACTACCACCTATGTGATAGTCAGTGGGTGAATGGTGTAATGCAAAGGTGATGTTCATGCACCTTGTGTCATGCAGCTTGAGGCCATGATATTCATATCAGGTATCTGTCACAGTGACACCCGTATGGATGGCGTCAGTATCAGCTGGTGGATCTATCATGGTATTTTGTATGCAGGGGTTTGTAAAGCTAGGCAGGGAAGTCCCTCTGTGCTAGCCTGTACCTCAGGGGAGCATATACCGAACATGAGGGGCCCTATGACTGAGGACTGTGGTATGCCAAGTGTAACTGAAATGCAGTAGGTACTATGGTATGCTACCCTCATTGTGTGTGTCCTGTCCATGATCCTGAGACATAGGGTATGATGTGCAGGTGGATGTGTATGTTGTCAATACCAGAATGGAGAACGGTGCTGAAAGGCAATGAGAGGACAATGTAGGATGTGTGGACCCCCATACCATCATCAACTACCCTGGTAACTGTATGAAAGGAGTCCACCAGGTGTAGGGGCCATGTTCTGGCCCTAACAAGTCCAACCCAGGTGGCATCAAAGGACCAGAGCCCAACAATGTCTCTGTGAATGACGTCCATGATGATGTGCCCCATAGCCATGCAGAACAGTCCAGTCAGATGTGTAGGACTATAGCCCCACTCGTGCATTGTGGCACCACCTGTGTGGAGTGTGAGAACTGTTGCTGTGTGCCATTTGGGGGCCAGAATGTCTGATACAAGGCTATTACTGAATATGGTGGCCTAGTGGGGAGACATGTTCAGAGGTTAGTGGAAATCACAGCCTGGGATTTTGGAAGGTGACATGAGGCCAGTGTCCCAGGACATATAGAGTGCAGGTTAGTACTGTGTAGGTGTGACCGCAGGGTCACCGCAATGTTCCTGCATGGATTGTGGCCCTGTAGTGAGTGAGAGGGTGTAATGTTAGCATTGAATCCATCCGCTAGCATGTTGCCAACATCACCTGGGTATGTAATGTTCCTGAGTGACTGTTGTATGTGAGAGCAGATGTAGGTATTGCCATTGACTACTGACATACCACCATAATGCCTTGTGGTACACCCCTGAATGTGTCGCAGTAATGTTTATGTAGCTAGTCTTGGAGTATGTGATGAGGGATCCCATAGCCCTACCGAGGATGGCCAGTGAGCTACCCCACCCATGGTATTGTGCACCACTGTGCAACAGCCTCCACCTGTTGTTGTACATTATGTCCATGGAACTTGACCACCAGAGTGGCGTCTGTTATCTGGTGTGTACCATCATGGCTCTGTGTGGAATAGCATGATCCATGCAGTCGTGTATGTGCTAATGAAGTGCACTGGGGTATGTTTCAGCATTTGTAAGTGCATTGCCATCTGCACGGGTGTCATGACGTCAACAACTGCTGGCATAAGACGTCTGTAGTAGGTGTTGTAGTATTCATGTTCTGTGTATGCCATGAAGGGTGTGGTGCCGGGATGTGGCTAACAAGGGTGATTAGCATATGTTCGGAATCCACCAATGAGGGTATAACCCTAGGTGTGGAACACCAGTCACATGTTGGTAGTGTTCATGTCAAGGATAATGTTGGTCTTGGAGGTGGTGTGTATGGGTTGATCCAGCCGAGTGGAGGTTATGATTCACGGATGTGTCGGTACATGAGTGGCTATCCCAGTTAAGTGTGGAGTAGTGTCAGTCACACATCAGTAGTAGCTGTCTGAGCCCTACTGTCCAGTACACCAACAAATGAGGTCTGGTAACCGTGGGGTATGTTGTTGAATCTGTAGCTTGTTACAATGTGTATAGCGGTTGCGGACACAGTTAGTTGCAGGTGGAACACATCTGATGCATTGTGCTAAGTAACTAGCCAGGATGTGTGTACAACATAGTGGGATATGGGAACACCTCAGCTGTGGGTGGGCCAGTCCAGGTATGTGCCTGAAAGGTATGGTCTGTCTATAAGTTGTCATTGCAGGTGCGCTCTGCAGAGCCTAGAGGTAGGTCCCAGTCACTGCAGAGATATTGGAGTGGTGCATTATAAGGTGTGCCTTGCCTGCGTGCGTCACAGAGGAAGATGCAAGCATTGTGTCACATGACCCCATGTCTTGCTTGCCAGTTCCCATTCTGCCGGTGACTGTTATTGGAAACTGTGCAAGACAGGGAGTATAGAAGCAGCAAGAGCCTTACATGTGATCTGTACTCCCAGGGCTGACAGGTGCAGGTCATCTGTGCCAAAGCATTGTGTTTGACCAGGTCAGTCAAAGCGGACAGATACCAGATACCTGTGGAATGACAGCAGAACCATACACAACTGTTGAAGTGACACAGTCAGTCATTGTACAGTGGTATCAGGTCCGGATGAATGCATAATGCTCCCCAGGGCTTGGCCCACACCTTCAGGGCTACAAGACTGGTGAGCTATTGCATGTCCCTGCACACGTAGTCTGTGAAGTGGCAACTTAGGGCAGTCATACTAACATGGAGAATGACAGTCACATCGTACCTGGTGAGGTGTGGCATGGGTGCATAGGTTATGTTGCAGAACCAGTTACCCGACAGCAAGATGTAAGCGACTATCGCCTTGTGTAGCCTGCTGTGTGAAACTGCAGTGTGACCACCGACAGAGTCACCTATGACTGGTGTGTTGTGTATGTTACAACACCCTATTGGCTGTATGTCATAGGCACACATGAGTCTGTGGCCTATAAGTTGGTGATGTTGTGTTCCATGATGGGGGCTGCCTCTGGTGCCTACACAGAGTATGCAGAGGTACTGCACAAGTTGTCCTCATATGTGTGGCCTGTGGGAGAGATCATGTGAGACTATGTGATGTGTGGGGTGGGTTGCGAATGTTACACATCCCAACATGACTGTCAGGTAAAGTCAGGGTTGGTGACAGCATTACCCCCAGCAGGGCTGCATAAGTGCATCCCCCCACAGGCTGTAGTGTTGTATGTTGGGAGGCGAGCATTGAATGTGTACATGAGACAATTGCTCTATTGCCACATGTACGACATATCCATCATATAGACAGGCAATAGCACTGGTACGTGACAGTTGGACATGCCTGTATATACAACCATGTCTCACAGGATATGCGAGTTGCATGTGTAGAACAGCTGTTGTACCGTAAGCAAGCTGGAAATTGTAGGACAGCCAGTGTACCTGTGGGAAATGGTGTGGAATGTGTGCTATAATAATCAGTAGCTCATAACATGCTCACAAGTTCTGAACAAGTGCCTAGCATGAACATACAATACAGATAGGGTGTTGGATAATATCAACCCACAAGTGGTGACGACAGTCATAATGGGTGGCACCACACTGTAACCCTGCTGAGTATGGTGTGCATGCCCATGAACCATTATCACTGTAGATGTTAGCAGTACAGATGTACAAGACAGTACGGATGTTTGATTACAAATAGCTTTGTATGTCACAGGAGTGTTCTACCAGTGGCCTGTTGACAGACTCACAACTACAAAAGGTGCCAGAGTGACATGTGCATATCACACCAGTGCCAGCTACAGTAGAACAGGGTTAATGTGTTGCACTCCACCCTCATTGTAGCCCATACCACACAGACAAATGTTAGGCATCTGTGTATGTAAAGATGTGAATGGCCATGACCTATGAGCAATAGCTGTGTCAGTGTTATGCACAACATACAGAATGGGCTGTGTGGGTGAGGTGTGTGACATATGTGCACATTCTGATGGATGATATCAGCAGTGTCACTGCTAGGTGAACATCCCTGTACCCATTAACTACCACCAAGGCCGTGGTCAATATTATGGACACTGTGTAATGGATGGTGCTGTGCAGTACACCTCCCTGACTTGGTGACGTCTCCAGGCCCTGTAGGTAGTCATACAAGGTACCCATGTCATGACAGGGTGCCATCCATGAGCACGGAGATCATCGGACAGGCATATACAGCACTGGGGTGACTAATATTGGATCACATATCACCTTTAAGGGGTAATGGCCATGCATGGATGGGAGATACCAGCCTTCACAATCCTCACCTCCACTACGCAGCATGCTGTCTATCTTGCATAAAGACATTTACTACACCATGATGATGGAAATGCTACATGCCCATATCTTGATCTGAAAGACATATGTCATGGATAGCCACTGTCCTAATACTAGGATTGCCACATGCTGGACAGATCCCTGTGCCGTACATTTGACATACTCCTGCCATACCATGCTACCCTGTCCATCAAAGCTGCACATGTCATCCCAGTCATACATGGTATGATGGCTGCATGGTAGATGTAATATCAACTGTCTGGATCAGTAATGTGGCACTGATGCACCTCGTGGTGGCATAATGGCTGTTGGTTACAGCTAGGAAACCTTGCTCGTACATGCTATGGTTGATAACCATCCCTGCGAATGATGTCTGACCAGCCATTGTCCCATGTCTATCACATGTGCAACACAGGCGATCCGTGGCAGGATGTTGAACAGCTGTACAGTGCTGTGTAGATGTATATGGCAAAACACATGCATGTACAGGTTTCCATGCATATATGTGCATTGTCACTGCTAAAGTCCATTAATGCTGTGTCTGTGTTGATATGTGACATATACGCAGCATCAAGTTCAACAGCATTACCGTGGACACATCCAGGCATGTGCACATAGGCAAGAACACCAGTGCAGGCAAACAGACATGCCCACATAAAGACAGCATTCCCATGGAGTATGAACACTGTAATGATGTGACACACATATATAGTGGTGATATCCAATGCATAACGGGTGTTACATGTGTGTGACTCAAACACGTCAGTCATGTCAGTATCATGATGATTTGTAAAGATAATTGTGCAGATGTACTAGATGTCATAGAAATGTATGTGCAGCAGTATCTCTGTACATCTCTGAAACTGTGACCTGTCACCATCATTATGTCTTACAGATAATGCCTCGTACACGCCTTCCAGCATACAGCCGCCAGGAGGATGATGTCCTCATCCCGTACCTCCATGAAAACTACGAGGTGTTATTCAGCCATATGCCACAGCATGCCCAGCACTGGGACGACCTGTGGCAGGATCTTTGCAGGAGGGTGAATGATGTGGGTGGCCATAACCGCACCTACCAGCAGGTGCGCAAACACTGCACGGACCTGATATGACATGCAAAACAGCGTGCAACTGCAATCACCAGGGAACAAGGTGGAACAGGTGGTGGGCCACCAACCCAGCCCCCACTCACACACACTGAGGAGTTACTGGCCAGTCTGGGGACAACCTCAGAACAGCATCCACAAACACTATCTGCCATCGTGGAGTTGGGTGTCTCCCAACCAATGAGCCTGGAGTTTCCTGTTAAGTCAGTACTGCACATATGGCTACAATATCCCATTTACGTGCATGTGTCACTGTACATTATGTAATGTAACAACATATGCATGGTATGTGGACACACATGCTGCATACTACAGTATGCTACCCTGTGTATGCACACATGTGCATACTATTTGCTATTGTACAGGTGAATGTGTTAACATGCACAGTGCACCCTGTGGCTGTCATACAGTCATGGATAATGTTCATACTGCTGTGTCACCCCTATACAGGTACCTCTGGCATGTCGCACAGACATGAGTCCATTGCAGGTAAGACTGTCATCAGTATCAGGCATGTAAAAGCATAGATCTATTCACCATGTGGCCAGTTAACACTTGTACACTTGATGTTCATTCCATTCACGATATACAGGTTGCGTCACCCATCATTCACACAGGCCACCCATGTGCAATATATACAAATGGACTGATACACCGACATGAAACCAGAGTATTTGTCATCGCTACATATGTGGTCAGCTGTGCATACAACAGTGGAGGTGTTCTACAATGGAGGCATATGTACTATACATTGGAACAACACATGTGGTACGCAAACAGTACCACACAGTGAGCTGTGATATGGGCAGCCCACAGGAGTCACCATTGTATTATATGCCCCTGCAATGGGTGCACACATTGTGATGTTCCATCTGACATGTCCCAGACACATAGTGTATTGGCTGCAATAATGTCACACTATCCCATAACCCACACCCCACATACAACCTGTTGTCTGCATAGGTCTGTGGATGGTGACATATCTAATATCTATGGGTGTATGTCATATGGGACAACACAGACGTGTGATAGATGACCATCACACACATTTGTCCAACACATGTGCACACATGGCCATGGGGGATGGCTAGAGATACATAGCCACACAGTAGATGTGATGTGTATACACCCTGTTTCACATTGTCCACACATGGTCCAATTATAGCCTTAGTTGACCGATTATACAGTTGATGCGGTGCACTGGACATCCTAAAAGCCTGTGCACAGCCAGTGGAGGTGTCACTGACGTCTGCCAAATAAGATGTGTGGAACATCACGCCTGTGTCATAGCATGACAGTAGTCATCTCAACAGCTTCCACAGACATTGACACCACATCAGGCCACAGATGCCACAGATACTGTACATTTCCCTTGCTGTTGTAGGACATCACTGTTAGCTGTGTACCTCATGTGTGTGGTACAGCAATGTCATGTTGGACATGGTAAATTGACACGTCCACTATGTGTGGACATGGTTGCCAGGCAGCTAAGACTCTGTAGTTGTTGTGCAGGGGTGTCATCCGTAGGTCCTCTAGTGACCTGTCACATGACACAGCATGGTTTGGTGTGTACACACCTCAGCATCGTGGGTCACAGTCCACAGTTACGTCATGGGTATGCATGCAGTTATGGCTATGCAATATCTACATATTATGCAATGTATAGCAATATAGATGCCTCATGATGCCATGCAATGGCACAGTGTCTATACTTCACACTGTAGAGCAATGTAGACAGCTCACACTACCCTTCCATGCACATGCACATATGCTTAACATGCATTCTATGTGTAGGGCATACAGACAACACCGCAATGTGATGGCCATTACAACATTGTACATGTCAGGACACCATTGAGTCAGACATGTATGCATGTTAATGCACACGTCAGCAGATTACATGTCACGGTCACGTCAGCCATGTGTACTGTTATCCTGTTCTGGTCCACATGGTGAATCACAGGGATACATGCATACTACCATGATTGTGTGAACTGCACGGCTACTTATATGACACCTGCTTGCTGTATTGTGCACCCCAGGTGGTATGCTTACTAACACTATTAATGTCAGAGCTGCATGCTGTCTGCTGTATCACAGGCATGCTGCATACTGTCTGTCAAATAACATGGATGGTGTGTGTGTGTCTGTGTGCATGTGTCTGTGTGTGTGTGTGTGTGTGTGTGTGTGTGTGTGTGTGTGTGTGTGTGTGTGTGTGTGTGTGTGTGTGTGTCTGTGTGTGTCTGTGTGTGTGTGTGAGTGTCTGTGTGTGTTTGTGTCTGTGTCTATAGTAATTTAGAGTCTTTCTTTGCATTCACATGATGTAGGTGCGTTACCCTCCTGCGGTCCATCTCATGTTAGTGTCCCCACAGATACTAGCAGTGATGAACATATGCATAAGGTACAGGCAGAGTTGTCAGGGGCTGAATCTGTGCCAGTGGTTGCTATCCCAGCTATGTCCCCCTCTTCCCCACACACAGTTCTGCTGCCAACATATACTGCATCACCAGTGGCCATAAAGGAAGGACAGTCAGCATCTGATAGTGTGGAACATGAACGTGTGGTGGCTACAGAAGGTGTGTCTGCATACCATGGCATCAGTGTAATGTCTGCAGATGTGCCACACAGGCCTGTGGCCGGTGCTGCTCGTAGGAGGACCTCTGGCAGACATGCACCTGCTGGACAGAGCACAGCAGCTGGTATCACCAGATGTATGTTCCAGACTGCAATGGCGGCACAGGCATGTGCTGAATGGCAGAACAGAGAAGGGCAGAGGCTGCAGAGGGCTGCTATCTGTACCCTAAATGACAACATCCAGGCATTGACAAATGCTCAACAGCAGATTGCTGATGTTCTGGACAGGCGATTGTGTGACATGGTCAGAATCCTTGACCGTGGCATGGCAATCCACGACCTTGAGCTGTCTGTGCTGGAACATCTGGTAGGAGTGAGGCATAGGCCACGTGGATGTAGGCCAGCTACACCACCTAGTGCAGGTCGATGTGAGCGTGCCACCTCACATGCCTGCTCCCATAGTGCCAGTAGCAGTGCAGCTGGTGCTGCGCTGTCCACACCAGGACACAGCAGGCCACATGGACGTGGCCCTGGACCTTCCCAGCAGGGGCACGGTTCCAGTGGACATGTGTTGTCTGACAGTAGCCAATCTGTACCTCCGCCTGGTAGTGCCCATGCAACCCCTGGCAGGCACAGGTCACATGGCCGTGGCCGGACACACTGAGCTGCACAACCTGGTCTGTAGAATCTGGAGCTGTCAATAGTACCCCTGTGTAGGCCTCACAAAAGGCAGAACTGTGTGCACACATATACGCACACAGCAAACACATCTGTAGGGCACCACAACACCCACATGCATACTGAACAGACATGTCCAATCATATCACCGGCCCTTACCCACAAACATGATGTCACCCATTGGTGCTGCCTATGCCCCTGGTACACATTATCACCCTGTGCATATGATGAAGCCTGTGCCGCATCCCTGTCATCCACACCATCGGTGCAGGGACATGCTGAAATGGTCTGATACACATGGTGAACAGAATAGTAAGATGTGTATATTACATTAGTTGTGTACGACTAGTGAGGGAAGTGTATATTACGTTAGTTGTGTAAGAATGGTGAGAGACATGTATAATACATTGGTTGTGTACTGTTGACATGCACCAGACATACCATGTAGTACAGGTGTAGCATGCATTCTTATATGCTCACAGTATGTGTCTCGGTAACAACAGTAACAGCATGTTGGTAATGATGCCCAGGTTCCCTTCTTATGGTCTACGTGCATGTGTCTACAGGTAGCAGTGTGTGCAGTCTCCCATGTGTAATTGTGGAGTACTCACAGGCATGTATGGCAATCTCAGCATGCTATACGTAGCCTCAGCTGGACAGCTGGAAAGTCTAACATACCACAGATGTCCACACATATACTGATCCAGTAGCCTGTGTGCAGTTTAATAGGCTACAGTGGCATGAGACGTGACATCCGTACCAGGTCACATCACAGGTATGTTGACATGGTGCAGGGTTTGTACACAGCGGTCTGGACAATGATAACGTTAGAGGCCACTTGATAGCATGGGGCATCACTGTGTAGCAGAAATACCCTGTCACAGTACAGGAACATGCCCACATTCACGGGGTCGACAACACTATAACGCACACCCCATAGTGTTGAGGTGAGGACACTTGCCTATGTGGTCATCACCCTCACATTACTGTGCACCCACACAACACGACACAGAGAAGGGACATGTACAGGTAGCCAGTAAGGCTGAGACCGATGGCATCAACAGGGTAGTTGACTACATCACCATGAGGGGTTGGGATCCTGTGTGTTCCATATGGTAGCATATACCCACACTCCATGCACCAGACAGCCATACATACATACACACACACGCACACACTGCGGAGACCACAACTGTCATACACATACAGATAGCTGATGTGTGTGATACCCACACCACACCTGCCTACGTCATGCTTTCCACACTGCAGTATGTACAGCTGTCTACAACAGTGTACAGGGGTGTGTCACAATTGGGATGTATTCCCCACCATATGTGGCATATATGGTCACACATGCAAACACACATGGCAGTACTGTGAATGATATACCTGCTATATGATGATACATCTGACAGACATGCAGCAGTATTGGCCGCATTATGTGTACCAACGCTATGTCCGGGAATTGTGCTGCTATATACACAGGAGGATGTAAGTGTTACAGGTGTCGAGTGACGTACAGTCGGTAACACCTGACCACTGTGTAGGTTTTATATCTTCACCATCAGGTAACAGTAACATAGCGTACTGTTTGCACATGTAATGGTATGATGGCGTGTGACACACCTGTGAGCTGTACCCGACAAACATCCATCCACACAGGTGGATCACCACTTTACATACACACATCCATCCATACCTGATGTACATCCCACCGTACTGTCAGTATGTCACCATATACAGGTGTCAATGATGGGGCTGCATTGCAACTGCAATTTGTAGTTCGGCACAGATGAATTACTTACATCAGCTACTGCACATGCATGGCAGCTGCATGCACACTACAGTTTGTACATGTGTGTTTGTCCTACATGCCTGTCATGTAGCCATGTTTGTATGCATTGCAATCGGTGGACATGTGTGTTGACATACATAACACATGGACTGTTGTATGATATGATTGGTGTCATGGGTAACTAGTACAGAGGGAATGTGTCCTCAGTCAACATTGCTACCTCATGTACTGTTGGCATTCAACAGCCATGGACCCAACTCCCATTTGTGTGCGTATGATTGCTGTAGCCACTTGTCTGCATGGAGGACAGCAAAAGCTATGCTATGTACATATGTGTTGTGTGTGTGGTCCATGCACATATCCACTGCAATTACATGTATGACATATCCGAACATGTGTGCTCGTTGGTGTACAGCGACAGTCATCTGTCACAGCTGTGTAAGACCCAGGGCCCCTGTCATGAGTACAGCCAACCTGGTTATGTACAGTGGTATCATTGCAATGCATAACACATGATGGAACCCTGTTGGTACATGTGTAGTCTGCACAGTTGCTGTACACCTATGTACAGTCCACTGGTCATGCATCACATGGTGTTGTGTTGATATATTGCTGGTCCAATGACATGGTGGTGTCTGAGGGCTACATTGTAGACTGTGGTGTGTACCTCTGTGATCTGCACCTGAGACATCTGTGATGGCTCCTGAGTGTGTACTGGTCAATACATGTGAGTGGCCGTCATGTACGTGGGGACAGTAATACCATACTGTGCCCTTCTGTGTTTAGTATCCGTGTGCATGCAAGACGGCCCATTGCAAATGCTAAGTGTGTGAGCATGCACAGTACGCCATTGTGTAGTTGGACACGCAGTACATTCCAAACTGCACCCTTACATGTTTAGAATCCATGTGCATGCAAGACGGCCCTTTGCAACTGCTAACTGTGTGAGCATGCCCAGTACGCCGTTGTGTAGATGGACACGCAGTACATTCCAAACGGACATATGATACTAAGCGTGTGGGCATGGCCAGTGACACCTTGTGTCGGTGATGTGCCTCTGTGTATGGGCATGACCATTGACATCCTGTATAGCGATGGTGGACATCCAGCAACAGATGTCCATTTTCAACGTCACAATGGATGCCTACATTGAACGCCCTGGCTGACTGTCTTGCAGGGTGTACTGTCTGTGGTGCATCCCGTATCTATGTAGTGTTGTTGTAGTGCTCTGTAGATATTTAGTTGCCCCGATCAGACCACTGCCGTGTGTTTGTCTACGTCTACCTTTGGACAGTAATATGCTTTCAGACTGCTCACTCTCTATACATTCCCTATTGGCGTCCTTGCCTTTGCAGAAGATGTCACCCACCTAGAAGTATGCCTCTGGGAGTGCTGTGTTCAGTAATCTCAGTAGCGTGTTCTGTAAATGCGTATTGCTGTAGTGTGATGAGGTAGTTAGGTGTATGTTCGACTCCCAGCCCTGCCAAGTGTGTGCCTGTGTGTGTGTGTGTGTGTGTGTGTGTGTGTGTGTGTGTGTGTGTGTGTGTGTGTGTGTGTGTGTGTGTGTGTGTGTGTTTCCAGCTGCCTGGGGACACGGTAATGCTTTTTGATGCCTCACACCACATACATTCCCTATCGGCGTCTTTGCCTTTGTGGATGATGTCACCCACCTAGAAGAACGCCTCTGGGAGTGCTGTGTTCAGTAATCTCGGTAGCTCATTCTGTAAATGTGTATTGCTGTAGTGTGATAAGGTAGTTAGGTGTATGTTCGACTCCCAGCCCTGCCAAGTGTGTGCCTGTGTCTGTGTGTGTGTGTGTGTGTGTGTGTGTGTGTGTGTGTGTGTGTGTGTGTGTGTGTGTGTGTGTGTGTTTCCAGCTGCCTGGGGACACGGTAATGCTTTTAGATGCCTCACACCACATACATTCCCTATTGGCGTCTTTGCCTTTGCAGATGATGTCACCCACCTAGAAGTACGCCTCTGGGTGTGCTGTGTTCAGTAATCTCGGTAGCGCATTCTGTAAATGCGTATTGCTGTAGTGTGATAAGGTAGTTAAGTGTATGTTTGACTCCCAGTCCTGCCAAGTGTGTGTGTGTGTTTCCAGCTGCCTGGGGACACAGTAATGCTTTTAGATGCCGCACACCATATGCATTCTCTATCGGCATCTTTGCCTTTGCGGATGATGTCACCCACCTAGAAGTATGCCCCTGGGAGTGCTCTGTTCAGTAATCTCGGTAGCACGTTCTGTAAATGCGTATTGCTGTAGTGTGATAAGGTAGTTAGGTCTGTGTTCTAATCCCAATCCTGCCACGTGTGTGTGTGAGAGTTTCCTGCTGCATAACAACAGTACATTGCTTTTACACTATTGACTCTCCGTAGAATCCGTACGGTGTCTTTGCCTTTGATGCTGATGCCAGCAAGCTAGAAGTATACCTGTGTGAATGCTGTGATCTAGTAATCACGGTAGAGCGTTCTGTACATGCGTAATGCTGTAGTGTGAGAAGGTAGTTAGGTCTGTGTTCTGATCCCAACCCTGCCAAGTGTGTGTGTGTGTGTGTATGTGTGTGTGTGTGTGTGTGTGTGTGTGTGTGTGTGTGTGTGTCTGTGTGTATATCTATTTATATATATATGTAATGTAGATAGATATTGATATGTATGTGGAAATTAGCACTATTGTATGTGCTGCACTATTTGTACATGATCACCTTTGATGTATGTAAATCTGTTATGGCTCTGTGATAGTGCACACACTGTGTACTGTAGTGATCCTGGGTTATAGTTATGTAGTGACCAGTTATTCTGTTGCTGGGTATTACAAAGGACATTGACAACAATGATAGTACAACACCTTTAAACGGTCGTTTTGGACATCTCAGCAACAGTCAGCAGTGGTTATTACTTCGGAGGATGAGTATGGCTCATATAACTATGTATTAACTGACACTACTATGCAAATCAGGTTAACATTACTGACTCCCGATTATCCACAGGTTGTGATACAGATCCCAAGAATGTATGTGTATACATTGACAGGTGCAGGGCTGGAATATTGTTGAATGCATGCAGGGGTGTCCATGGCCAGTAATGGCGATCTGTACAGCCTTACAGGTACGGTCTGTGACTGTCCCACAACCTCCTGTATATGCATGACACATGCTGAAACTATGTACATGCAGACACAAACACATGAAACAAACAGCTAGGGCTAACACATACATATACACATTGCATCAACATTGGGCCATGCAAACACTGTTGTCCCTCACACACACACTTACTTACATGTTGATTGGATGGCTCAATGACAGGCTCTGGAAAAGAACCACCATACCCTGTGCATATGATGACACCTGTGCCACCACCTGTAATGTGTAACATAGATGCAGGAACAGACTAACATGGTGCTGATGATCAGGGTAGCTTTATAGCACTGTATTAATGTTTAAATGTTGTTAACACAAAGTGTGATATCCTTTTAGGCGTATGTAAACAGGCATGATGTATTGCAGCTATGACCATCAATGTAGTGTAGTTTACAGCACTGTTGATTCTGAAGATTTATTATCCATCCATGTGCCATTTGACTGACATGTGTAGTATTGGCAGCATGTGTTTCAGAGTGTGCAGTACATGTGTGATGTGTGTAGTACAGATTTATGCATGCTTACAAACACGTACACTGGCTTACACAACATTACACGGGCTTCAACATGCTTACACTAGCTTACTCATTCTTCAACGTGCGCACACGGGCTGACACATGTGCATGCATGCTTACTCGGGCTTACAGGCGTGCACAGGCACGAACACACTGTCAGCAAGTTTGCAAGAAACTTCAGTGATATCCATGGCATACACCGTCAGTTTCCTGACTGCACCTAGGATAAATCATAACACGCCTCTTCCACTGATGAGTAACTGACAGCAAACATGTGACACATTGCTCCGATAGGATTACAGTGTTTTATACATACACACTCATGGTGTCACCTATCTTCTACTCTGATAGTCCCCTTAACCTACTCTTCCACTGTAGTGGCTTGGCCCATATGGCATGACAAATTGTGATTCACTATCCTCAACCTCAATTGCATCGGATTGCCTACTAATGCTTGGTTACATCTCTGACAGAGCACTTCCACACATAGCAACCAGTACTCAGTAGCCATCTTGCCTTCAGCTTGCCATTCACCTGCATGGCAAACTAACTCTTAACGATAATTACAATTTCTATGTGTATTTTATATATTTCTCTTGTTTTAAAAGTGCAGCGCGGTTTCTCGCCTCTGCGCTACGCTTACACACCGGAGATCGGGGACAACAAATAGAGTTTTATTAATTTCCAATGGAAAAAAATGCCACTGCCCTTATATTTGGCCATTGGCATCCTTCTTCAACTGAATTCATCTGTTATTTGCAGCTGACATTGCTCCATTTATCTACTTGCAGAACGTAACTCGGTTAACATCCGAGTACATTTCTGCACATAACTCTACTCTTGCACGGACAGCTTACTGTTTCATGTATCGCAGATTTACATCATTTGCGTAGCTTTCACCTACAAATGGGGTAATTTGCATATCCTAACATTGTCCATGCAGCGTTCGGTTTAGGGGCTGTCTTACACGCCCCTACAGGATATTGCTGAATAGCTCGGCAGACATCTTGCCTTGTTCTACTCGTCCTCTACTCGTACACGCTGGCCAAGGCTCCATGACCCCTGGCCTAAGCTTTGCTGTGTGCTAATATGTCTATTTGTGGAGTATGCATGGTTGTAGGTATGTTTTGACCTGCTACATCTGACATTTCTACAAAGCAGCTCCCACTTTCATCATTTGTAACGGTGACAGCCCTATAGGTACTATATATACAGCTGTGACATTTGACATGTCAACACATACCTGCAGTCAATACTAAACTGACTTCAGCGCTTTTCATACCTCCAGAGATTTCTTGTAGTAGTATAGTCGATAATACTGTTTCCATAACATATATCTGTTTCTGATAGAAGATATATCATTGTATTACACCACCACTACACACAAGAAGAAATCACAGGCCAGATGCCATTACATTCCTTTTGCAGGACACACCCGCCAAGAGGGTTATGTTCCTCACAAAAGCCAACATGTGCAAATCAAAGCATATTATACTATCATCCACCTTATGTGTTCGCCGGTATTTGTGCTTTCCGTCAGTGGCAGAACTCACATGCGAGTATAGGAGACTGAACACTGTATCGGGGACACTGCATCACACCCTGAGGGACACTATTAACCTTCCACATTGACCTTCACAGGGCATAAGTATTCATTCACATTTATCGAGGTACATGCGTTTGACTTATACATGTTTTGTCATTTGTCATCCCGTCTTTCTTCACACCTATCCACCTGACATCACTCGTTCTGTACATTTATTTAGGACAGGGTTACCTTCATACCTCTTAACTGTACACATTTTGGGTAAATGTCCAGAACTTAGACTTATAATGTTGTTCCTTCTTTGTTATTATTGTGCCTTTCTGGTAAATTAGTGGCGGGTCATTAAGGACTGTGAGGTTAGATAATAATGACAGACATTAGTATTTTATAATTAATAACCCTTAAAACATTCATACTAATGAATAATCCATTATTCTATCAACATTCTAACTTTGTCAGAGGAATATTTAAAATAGTCCCTATTCGTACTTATTTAAATATGCCTTTGTCCAGTTGTCTTATTCTGAAAGGTTGAGAGGTATGGTTACCATCTTATTCATACGCATGTACGTCCATGATAATCGCTTACATGACACTTATATAAGTCCCTACGTCTTCCCCCAGTGGTTTACACAATATCCAGTAGATGGGTTCTTCATTTTTGGAAGGTATAGGCATGTGCTATACCCACATAGGAATATTCATCACTGCCATGGGGCGGACCTAATAAACCTGTGCCAACCAACACCTGTGAACCTAGGCCTATTATTCCATACCCATGATTCCTGTACCTGACACCCCTCCACAGTAGTCATAAGACAGATTTAATGTGAGTGA
The DNA here is from genome assembly GCF_019279795.1 of Protopterus annectens. NCBI lineage: Eukaryota > Metazoa > Chordata > Ceratodontiformes > Protopteridae > Protopterus > Protopterus annectens. The sequence goes on from NC_056729.1 coordinate 1,729,669, forward strand.
TAATAAAGTATGAAGATACTTTTAAGCACTATCCACTCTCTGCGTATCAGGACATATGTCATACATTCTGTCAACCCATGTGTTATTACCCTTGCACAAGCTACTGTTGCATGTACAGCTATATTGTAGCTGCGGATGTGACTTCCTTTGTGTCAATTATTACTGGCCGTTGCCTGTAGACAACCACTTTTTGGAGTCCTGCAAAGGACACCTATATCCATGTTTAAAGAGTAGAACTTGCAGATTTGACACACTGGTACTATCCGGGCAATGGTTTGGAAAGCAGCAGTGTATTTACCTTTCTTGCATGTCTGTATGTCTATCCATAATAGCTATGACGTAGCCTATTTATGTACATGTGTTATATCTACAAGGACAAATGTTGTTATGTATATATCGATTAATGTAATTGTGTGTGTGTGTGTGTGTGTGTGTGTGTGAGTGTGTGTGTGAGTGTGTGTGTGTGTGTGTGTGTGTGTGTGTGTGTGTGTGTGTGTGTGTGTGTGTATATATATATATATATATATATATATATATATATATATATATATATATGTCTGTACACTCTTTATTTCATATATTTATTTAGTTTAAGTCTGTAGATATATATCTATACACAAATATATATATATCCATATATAGATATATAAATAAACGTGTAAAAAACAGCATTCATTAGCTATGCTGTGAGCGGATTACACACGCGCAGGCGCACTTGCATATCCTTATTGTGGGTTACATATGTGTACTAAGTCTTTGTGCTTACATGTGCTTTCTTAATTGGGATGGTAGCAGTACAATATCTGTAATCCGGTTAATGGACATATGCGAAACACACGTTCACCTTTACATATTTAAATGTCTTTACAGCACACACACATTCATTAACTCATATGTGCTGTAATCGTAATTGACCCGGGACTGCATTCACGTTGGCCGGATGCTGGAACCACTATACTATTGGTGTTCTGACTCATTTATATGCATGCCCATAGTACATAGCTACATTAACATACACCTCACCACTTCACTTACAACACAGGCATCCATTCTCCTGCTGGGAAGAACGCAGTACTACATATTACACATTCCCTACTGCTCTGGACCCAAGCTGCATATTTAATCACTCCAAGGATATGCAGAACTCCAAGGCTTATAGTCCTGGCACATACAAGTCTTTGATTGTCAGGGTGTTCCTGTGGTGATCTGGGTTTAGGCTTGTCCGCCTGGTGAACGGAACTGCCCTGACCGAGTTCAAATGTCAGACGAAGCACATGGACACAATGTCTCCATTTTATAGAGGTTTATCTGTGTTTACAGACACAGGTCTTTTGGCACCTGTCAGCAGCTTTTTATTTTGGCAATACATAATATGGTTGGGGGGGGGTTACAATACATAATCCACGGTGAGGGGTGTTCCCATTCACATTTAACTATTTCCTGTATGCATTCATACGAGGATTATTATTTTAGAGATGAATTAACTACAGGTATGCAGTGGTACAGTAAACAACTGTGAAGGTTTGTTACTGTACATATGTACGGACCTCTGTAATACACTGTTGTTTTCTGGCAAATCAGTAGCTAGTCATTAAACACTGAAGTCAGAACATAATGACACAGTTGAGTTTCAGACTTCATACTCTTCAGGAAATTAATGACAATGTACAAACTGTTATTCTATCAACTTTCTCAGTTTCTTTACAAATTGCCCATACTTTTGGGCCTTTGTCCCACTTTTATTCACGGCTTTGTCCAGATATCTTGCTCTCAGAGGTTTACAGGTATACTGTTATTCACGGCTTTGTCCAGATATCTTGCTCTCAGAGGTTGACAGGTATGGTCAGTCACACCTACACACACATTAAGTGTCCCTCACACAGTAGATCAGGGTTATCCTGTTTACGTTAGTGCCTTCATCACCCTTATACCATTTGCCACTATAGGTTCATAGGTTCATACTAGGCTATCTGCCCTAGGGCATTTATAAGCCTAGCCAGAGTGTGTTAGGCTTTCGCCACCCATTTTAAATGAATTTTGCTATGCCCTTTTTTGAGGTTAGTATACTGTGCCTCTGTCTAACAGTGACACAGAAGTGATACCCGGGGTAAACCTACAATCTCCCATCCACTCATCAAGATTCCTCTTGAAGAGAGTCAATGAGGGACTCTGCCTAACCTGGACTGGGATTTTATTCCAGAGTGAAGGGAGCCTCTGGGTTATGAAATTGTCCCTCCAGCATGTCCTATTTATTTCAGTGCTGAGGTTCAAATCTCTTGAGCGCGTAGCTCGATGGGATTTGGATTTTCTGAGGTGCAGCATGTCCATTAATTCCGGGTTGGACATGGCTTTATACGTCAGGCACAGATCGCCTCTGAGCAGGCAGTATGCCACTGAGTAGAGTTGGAATTTCTTTAACCAAGCAGCAAATAGCATCTGTTTGAGCCCTTTGATCCTCTTGGTGAGGTACTTTTGGGGTCTTTCCAGTTGCTGCAGGTGTCTGGTAAGGTACATCCCAAAAGGGGCATTGTACTCAATTATGGGCCTGATGAGGGATGAGTAAAGAGGCACGAGTACCTCCCCTAATCTAGATGTGAATCCCTTCATGATTAGGTGGGCTATATAAAATGTTTTTCTAACCACTTTGGCCACGTGTTTTCAAATTAGAGATTGCTGTCAACTTGGGTCCCCAAGTCCCTAATTACTTCTTCCATGCTTAATGGATTACCACCTATGTGGTAATTTGTGGGCACTTTGTTTTTGCCAAAAGGGATGACTATACACTTTTTGGCATTTAGCTTGAGGCCATGGCTCTGGCACCAGTTGTCTGTTTCTATGAGGCCCTTTTGTAGGATGCTTGTGTCAGCTGGAGAGTCGATTATGGTGCCTAGTTTGCAGTCATCTGCGAACTTGGTCAGCCACAGTCCTTCCATGTTGGCCTGTACCGCCGAGAAATATATACCGAACAAGAGAGGTCCCAGGACTGAGCCTTGTGGGATGCCACTTGTAACTGGTTTGGAGTTTGACATGGCTCCAGCAATTCTAACCATGTGGGTTCTGTCCTTGAGCCAGTTTGCAACCCATCTAGTGACATAGGGGTTTATATTTAAGCTGGTGAGCTTATCTATAATGCCAGAGTGGGGTATTGTATTGAAGGCTTTTGTGAGGTCCAGGTAGGCTGTGTGGACCAACTTCCCCCTCGTCAATGGCCTTGGTGACTGTTTCAAAGAAATAAACCAGGTTTAAGAGGCAAGATCTGCCCTTAACAAAGCCGAACTGGGTAGGATCCAATGTCCGTAGGTCCCCAATATCTTTATTTACGAGGTCCTTGATGATCCTTTCCATAGCTTTGCAGACCAAGCTAGTCAGGCTTATGGGGTGATAGTTTCCAGGATCCATTGAGGCACCACCTTTGTGGAGAGGGACCACTGTTGCTGTACGCCACTCTTTGGGTACATATCCTGTAGTAAGGTTGAGATTGAACAGTAGTTTTATGTTTGGGTTTGGCTCTTCTTGGAGCTCATGTAGGATGCAGCCCGGGACACTGTCTGGTCCCATTGATGCTGTGTTTTTTGCTTTGGAGAGGGCGGCTCTTAACTGAGCATCTGAGATGTCAGAGGAGCAGCACTCTGCTGGGATAGATATTTGCCTTTTTGGTGGGGATGGGGGGAGAAGTTTGCACTGAACCTGTCAGCTAGGATGTTGGCAATGTCTGTGGGTTCTGTGTATTTTTTGTCATTTTGGACTAATTCTGAGCATATCTGGGAATTCCCACCCAAGTTCCTAACATAACTAAAGAAAGTCTTGTGATTATCCTTATTGTCCTGTACAATTTTTCTCTCGAAGCTGACCTTAGACGATTTTATGAGTGCCCATAGTTTTTTGCTAATACTGATCAGAGATGCCTTCCCTTTTTGGGAATTTGCTCTATCCTGTAGTAGCTTCCTCCTTCTGTTGTATAGTTTGTTTATGGCTGGGATCCACCAGACTGGATGCCTGCCTTTGGAGGAATGAGTCTTGATTTTATTTGGGATTGCATGATCCACACATTCCTGAAGGTGTTCATAGAATGCGTTTATAAAGGATTCTGCAGTCTGGGCCATATTTTCCACAGACCCGGGGGCTTTCAAGGATTCCACCTTGATTTTGAGGAGTGTGAAATTTGCTTTAGAGAAGTTTTTCACTGTGGTTTTCTGGGCAGGGGCTGTGGATGGGATGTGAATATCCAGTGACATTAGTTTATGGTCTGATCTTACCAGTGAGGGATACACTCCTGGTCTGGAGCACAGAGCCCCCATGTTGGTGATGATCAGGTCCAGTATGTTTTCCCCTCTTGTGGGAGTGGTAACAAGTTGTTCCATAGCATTTGAGTTTATAAATTCTAGGAACCTTTGGGCTAGGGCGCTGGAGCTAGAGTAATGCTCCCAGTCTATGTTTGGGTAATATAATATAATGGTGTTTGGAGAAACCTTCATATTTTCCAGTGTTCTCAGGAAGGCCGAGTGGGGTTCCTGGGTTTGGGAGGGTGGTCTGTAGCAGGCTATAAACTGGAAGGCAGTTTTACTCACTGTTAGTTGCACATGGATAATCTCTGATGCTTCGTGTTGTGCCACCAACCTGGAGGTGTGGGTATCTTTGACGAATATTGATACTCCCCCTCCATTTGTGGTTCAGTCCAGGTTTTGGGGCTGAAAAGCATGGTATGAGGTATAACCTGGTAGTGCTGGGGTGCTCTCGGGAGCCTTGAACGAGGTTTCTGTTACTGCACAGATATAGATGTTCTCCATGCTAAGGAGAGTTTTGAGTGCATGCATCTTGAGGTTTAGACTTCTGGCATTGAGTAGCATTACTCTTAGTTTCTTATCCATTGTGATACCTATGGAGGTGGGTTTGTCTTTTGAGCCTTGCCTAAAAAAGGCACTATGGGGGTGGCAAGAGCCTTTGCCAATATCCAAAAGCCCAGGGTTGACAGGTGCAAGCCGCCCCTAGTGAAGCATTGTGGCTTGTCAAGCATGTCATCCCAGGCTGACAGGCATTGGATCCCCTTTGAATGACACCAATACTTAAGCCAATTGTTGAAATTAATCATGTTGTCTTCATATTGTGGCATCATTCTTGGTGAGTGTAAGATGCTACACAAGATCAGGGTCATACCGGCCTGGGCTACATGCTCAGACAGCTCCTCTATGTCTCTTTTCATGTAGTCCAGGGAGGTACGTCTCAGGTCATTCACACCAGCATGGACAATGACTGAGTCATATTTGTACATGCCTTGGAGTGACCTGAGCACTTGTGTTATGTGGCGGATCCTAGCGCCTGACAGGCAGATCACCGTGATCTTCTCCTTGTTCAGCCTGGTGAGCGGGACGTCAGTGTGCCTGACGACAGAGTCACCTATTACAAGTGTATCAGGTGTGTTGTTTAGACTAAAGGGCTGTGACTATTTGGCACGCTGGCTTTGTGAGTTATGTGTTGCATGTGTTTTGTTTTGGGGTAGTGGTTGCTTGGGTGTCTGCTTTGGAGGTCTCTGCTGCTTAGGCAGATTTTTATTTAGAGCCTCCAAGTATGTTTTTGTGTGTTTATGTGTTTGGTTTGCTGTCGTGGTAGGTCTGTGTGAGACTGGAATTGTAGTGAGTGTGGTTTCCTTCTCCTCCTGACTGGTTACGCCAGTACTGAGTTGAGAGAGCTTAGCCTCCAGTTTGGCTGTATGGTTGCATCTCTCACATGTGTTAGAATTTGTTGGGAGGAGGAGAGGGTTGTCTGTGTACATGAGGCAGTTGTAACATTGCCTCAAGATTCCCAGATTCACCAGCTGGACCAGAGAGGAGATTGACAACTGACCTTTGGACATGCTAGAATAGTATTGGGAATTCCTTTATAATTGACAAAAAGTGACAGTGGGGAACAAGGTACTCAAGGGGAGTTTGTGAGGGTGTAGTGCTTTTAATTTTTTAGTGCAGACTTATATAATTGCTTTAGTGAGGAAGTGCCAGGCTTTAGAGTAGGAATAGGGTGTTTATTATGAGAACTAGATCAGTTCTAAGGGAACTTATGCGAATGTGTGCAATATATTTCCGCTTATTCGTGTCGGGACACGTGCGTCACGGGCAAGTATTTGATCCCAGGTAGTAGGTTATGCATGACCACTTAGGGCTGGATAGTGTCGTACACCTCTAATGCACCTTTCAACTTCTGTCCAGATATCTACAGGAATGGACTTCGTGTCTTCCGTTCTAATGTTTACACAGGTTACGTATCCCATGAGGGATATCCAAAAATTGTACCGATCCACAACAAGAGGTATACCGAACATCATTTTGGAGTTACGACAATGTGGTGAGGTTGTGTGCAATCCTGCAACTGCCTAAGGTGACACTACCTACTACATATGCGTAGTGGTCACTATGTGTAGCTGGGGCTGCACCACACTAGTAGGCCAAGTACGACTGGATTTGGTGGATGTTCAGGTACAGGAGCGGGTTGTGTGATGTGGAGGGGATGCTGGATAGTCCATTATGCATCCAGGTGCATTGCATTTGTTATGGCCAGTTTCATCCAGGTGTGATGCATTTGTTATGGCCAGTTCCATCAGGACCAATCTGTGGGTATGTGTCGGTGGCATCTCTATGCATTTGTATCGCACATTTCAATATTCATCTGTTTGTGGGATTGTGTTCTACAGTATGGCCTGTCTGGTTGTATTGCAGCTGTTTATACATGTGTTTGTGTTTCTTTCAGCTTCACCCACTGCTCCCTCATACACCTCCGGTTCACCTATTCTGCATACGACACAGTATCGCCTTGGAGGATTGTACAATTACCCATCCACCCCACACACACACACACAGATTCCTCACACCCCATACATCTGTGCTTTGGTTGTTGGCCCATGACATGGCCAGAGTAACACATTGAATACCCTACATGTGTCTGGTACCTGTATGGTTGTGTGGACTACCCTGCCATGTTTGCTTTCCACATGCTATACCTCACACACATAGGTACACGCCCATACTTCTCTTTCATTACATGTTTGGTATACTCGGGTACTACCCGTTCTACTGTGACACATCCTGACCAGTTCGGCTTGTACCGCTGACTTCCGGATTTTGGCGGCCTGTTGTACTCATTGGTAGGATGCCACTTTTCCTATGTACAGGATGGGATATATTCCGTACACATATGCGACTGTAGTGGACAACACCTCCCCACAGTCAATGGTAGGGTTGCCACCTTTTCAATTGGCCAAAGAGGGACATTTTTGGTACACACATCACATTTTACAGGCCAACACATACCCACGGTCAGTACACAGGATAGAACTTAGACTTCTTGCCTATATAAAAGCTTATTCTTGTAGCAGTTCAGTTGCTTATTCTGTTTCTTATAACATTTATGTAATTTAGATACAGAAAACCTGTTAAATGCAACTATTATGTAACATATAGGGAATAATTTTGTCCTATAATCTCAGGACATTTGCCATTGTTGCAGGTTTTTGTCAGGACACAACTGCCCAAAGAGGGACTGTCGCTCGCAAAGTGGGAAAGGTGGTAATCCTAGTCAACGGTACGGATAATACTGTTCCTTTCAGCCTACATGTGTCCTTATTGTTGTGGCTGTTTGCATATTCCTTCTGTTTCGCTTACATGCTTATTCTATTTCCTATCACATTTGGTATGTGAAATAATGACATACTTTTTGTATGTGACTATTACATGCCTTGTGGGATATTATTCGGACATACGGTCGCTAGATATCTACATTTTTTGTGTATTTTGTTATGGACACATCTGCCCAGCTGTGTACCCCCCCCTCACATTATAGGTCAGCTGGTGACCCTCACCATTGGGCTGGACGTACCTACTGGTGGATCGCTAACATATGATGCGTTTCACTTCCACTTGGTATGGCTATCTACACTGCGTTGAACTACGGCCACACGGTCTTCCATGTCATTTGTTCATGGGATAGGGACCCGTTATTCCCTACCGTGCATTTCTGTTTGCTTCATCACTTTGTGTTCGCAGGTACTTTCTTGCATGCTTTGCATACGTTTCAGTATCCAGGGACACTGATGTGGTTACTATCTTGCAACTTGTTATATGCAAGCGTTTTAGGTTGCACATCAACAGCTGCCGTTTCCATGCCTCCGTGCGGCACTTCGACATGCCCTATGCACTCGCGCTCCTTTCCTGTGCACGTGGCTGTGTCAGTGGCGCGCCTTCATTACTATGCATTTGGCATTACTGCGCCATCCTCACACCGCACGGTCGGCGCAAGCCTAACGCCGGCCTTGCGCCGAGCTTCATGAATACCGGGGAATACCTATCTATCTATCTATCTACGTATATATACACACAAATGCATATATAAGTATATATCAGATATAAACATGTGCTCATGTGCGCACATATACACACACACACACACACACTCACACACACACACACACACACACACACACACACACACACAGACATAAGCGCAGACTCTCTTTTTATTTATAGCTTTTTTACTCCTTTTGTAAGTAAGCAAGTTTTAATATAAGGCCCTTTACTTCAAAGGCAATATTTAAGTAATTATTTATTTATTTCTTGAAATTTGATTACCGAGAAAGTCCGACCATGTAGAAGCCCATTTTCAGTAGATATCAGAGGAGAAAAGCTCCAAATTATTACAAAATATATAATTTTACAAACTCAAAAAAATAAAACAAAAATGTGCAGTTTAAATAACTATAACACATTAGTGATAATGTAAAAATGTTGGTTAAGAATCAGTACAAGTTATATGACAATCATTTAACATTTATAGAAATTTTAGAGTTTGTAGAGAAATTAAAGGTAAGTTAGTCTAATACAAACAGGAAATTAATATGAAATGAGAGGAAAACAGGTGTATGGTATATTTAGAGAGAAAGTCAAAGAAGAGAATTTGACAGAAGTAAGAAAGTAAGTGAAGTGAAGAAAGAAGAGTAAGGCAGTATAACGAATGAAAATGATGGAGATTTTATTTAGGAAGTCATTTAGAGTGGTTTTGAAAGGTGGGATGGAGGGTATTTACCTGCTGGATACAGGTAAGGTGTTCCAGGCCTTAGCAACTTTGTACAAGTACAGATGATGCCCAACAAATTTGATAGGTTTAAAGCTGGGTCTATATTAGAATAATGAAATATCAAAATTGCGAACGCTTTAAAGAGCGAAAATGGCGGACCTTGAACTCCTTATTGTGGTGGGCACAGCCCCCCACACCCTCCGCTAAATATATATTCCAGCTACGAGATCACACTACAGTGAGAAAAGGGCAAATATTCCCATGAAGACAGCCAAGAGTTTTTGGTCACTGGATCGCAATGACTGACTGTGAACATAGTTATGTAGAAGATTTTTACTGCTGGATAGGCAGATGGATGTTGGATAATTTTATAGGTGGTAAGAAGCTGTGTATATGTTAATTTAAGTGACAGTTCTAACCCATTTAGGCTTTTTTAGTGCTATACAGTGGTGGGTTCTGTTAGAGGTATTTGCTGCAAATTTAGAAAATGTTGTTATAGCATTGTTCAAGTTTAAATTTTTGTAAGCCTGTCAGTTAGTAAGGATCGGAGCACCATAAAGAAGTGTGAGGAGGAGATAAGTAGTGGCAAGTGTAGTTTAAATTGCTTTGGTGAGAAAGTTTTTGGCTCTGTAAAGCATTCCTAGTTTTTGATGAGTTTTTCTTATACAATTTTATATATGCAGGTCGATTGTAAGCTTATCATCTACTATCAACCCTAATAATTTGCTATGAAAAGTGACTTCAATGGTTGTATTATCAAGAGAAAGGACTTTAAATTGTGCTTTTTCATGAGACAGAGATTTGGGGAAACAAGTAGTAGTTTGGTGGGGGGGGGTTGTTTTTGTTTTTGTTTTTGTTTTTTTTTTTAGTTGAGCATAAGTTCTGAGTCATGAAGTAGCTATTAAAACTTCCCAAGTAATTTTTTGAAGGTGTACCATGTTGTCAGAGGCGCAAATGAAAATGAAGTCATCTGTGTATTGTAGGGTTGCCTGTTGTGTGGATGTATAGAGGGTGTTGCTGAAAATGTTAAAGAGGAGGAGACGAAGGATAGAGCTTTGTGGTACACCAGACTGAGAGGTAAGGAGAGAGCATGGACTGCCATTTTACTAACTGATACCTATTGGACAGGTAGCTTTTTAAACACAGAAGGGCAGGCTGAGAGAGACCTAGTGAGATTTGAAGTAGAAGTTTGCTAAGACAAACTGTATCAAAGGCTTTAGACAAGTGTAGAAATAAGGAATAAACTAGTTTGACATCATCTCTAACTTTATTGGCAGTATCTATATAAGTTAAAATGGCAGTGGTTTTGGGAAGGATGGAAGCCATGTTGTGTAGGGGATAGGAGTTCGTCCTGCAAGAGATAGTCTAACAATTGTTTTTGAATACATTTTTCAAGTATTTTGGTGAGGGGAGATAAGGTTGCGATAGGTCTAAAGTCATTACTGTCTGTTGAATTTCTTCTCTTGTGCAGATGGATAATGTGTGACTTTTTATAGAGGGGAGGGAATGTGGAATTCCTGGACTGACCTATTTATGAGGATTGAGATAGGACAAGCAGTGCTATTTGCTGCTATTTTTAGGTAGTCACTTGGAAGGTCATCAGCTGAAGAAGAGCATTGTTTAAGTTTATTTAAGAGTAGTTTTATATTGGATGTGGGCACAGGTTTGAAAGTGAAAGTGGATATGGTGAAATGTGGCTGTTGGGCAGGGTTGAGATTATATGTTGAGGACTCCTTGGTTAGAGATGGTATACTATCTATAAAATAAGAGTTGAACTGTACTGCAGTTTCAAGTAGTGAGTTATTGGAGAGGGGTTTTGGCTGAACTTTTAGCTGGGATGTAAGATTTCTTTCATGGATGTCCACAATCTTTTAGGGTCATGTATGGTATTATTCTGAAAGTTGTTATAGTGTATTCTGGACCGTTATTTGTGCATTCCATAACATTTTCTGTTTCTTAGTGATTTTTCATCATATTATACATGTAATAGGTTACGCTACCTTGTAGAGATGAGGATTTCTGCATCTATTTTTTTTAATTAGTGTGTGCATAATATTGTTTTACAAATGTGTCTTTGTCATTTCTGCAGTACTTCTAAATGTAAATGAAAAAATTGGTTTAATGACTTCTGAGAAATTAATGAATTTAGCAGTACTGATTCTCCAGTATATCGCACAATGGTTTTTATATAGTCATAATAATATCCAGATGACTGTGCAATATTTCTCATAGAAATGTTGTGAATATATGTATAAACAGTTCTCCAAAGTTTTCTGAATTTGTACTCCTGCAGTGCAAGAGTTTTAACAACAGCATTGTTTCACATTCTCTTTATATAGGTATACAACTGATAACTGCTTATTCAGGGTATTCAACAACATTTGATGGACACTTCTGATAGGATTGATTCTTACATTGATATAGTATGCTGTTCCTGTGTATAGAAATCAAATCTTGCTTCTGACAATTCACCAGCATTCCATATTTGTAAAGAAATTGTTTTTATGTTGATAATGTTACCTATAAACATAAATTAGGATTTCTTCCATATATGATGACACCCTGATCCCATGTGCAAAAATGGGAAAAAAGAGTTGCCGATGGTTGGATGGATGGATGGATGAATGGATGGATGATTACTTTAAACAAATTAAGGAGATATTTCATATATATTTTAAGCAACTGTAATCACTTTGCAACAGTTATATTTAGTATCAGGACATTTTACTATGAAAAACTAATTCAGAGTCACTTTATCTTTGATATAAACCCCCCTGTACCAGTATATTATTTGTTCATGAGTTGTCACTTAAGCAGGACCTATATCAGCATGTCATCACTGAGGACTAGTTACTAGTTCTTAGCATTTAATGGAAACTTTTTTCTTTAGTCTAAATTCTTGTTCCTGGCATTTAGCTGTTAGTGTTTTTCTCATATTGCTCTTTCATTAGTTGATCAGTTGTCATTTGCTCAGAACAACTGTGGAGTTAGATTTTATTACAGATCAATAATGAAATAACATATGCTTCAGGCATTCAGTTTCAGAGATGCTATTGATTCTGGCCATTATTAATTCACCAGCTACAGTTTTTGTAGAAAAATTTGTTTCAGTTGTTCTGCAGACACTGAATAATTAATATTAGAATGCTGCAGGTATTGTTTTTGATTACTGTACTCGCTAGAGTCTAATCCACAAATGCATGAACAATACTATAAGTTCTTAATATAGAATATTCCTTTATCAACCCACTCACTCTATAAGCCCAGCCACATACTGTTGCCATTAGCTAATACAAAAAGCTGTAGTTATCATACTTTTAAGAATTCATTCAATCAGGTCTCTACTTTACATTTTTTTCCTGAAGAAATCATTGTTAGAAAAAGTTGCAGACGTCAATGCAACTTGAAATCGTTATTTGCATTTCACACTGAGTATATGAAGACACACATCCAGTGATTCCCTGTAAAAGAAATTCAACTGATTATTTCTCAATGGACACAGATATTAATCTACATTATCTAAGTAGTGATATGTACCATATCAGTTTGCCTACTTAGTGCTACACAGGTTATATATGTTTTTAGTTATAAGTTACCAACTACATGGATTTTACTTAAATTATGTTACAAATACTAAGAAAGACATGTTGCTCTTTGTCCAAGATTTATCAAATATTTTACTCATTAAAGCAATTACTCTATTAAGACTTTACTCTGTACATTTCAGTGAAGAATAAAGGATACACAGACAGACACATGTACACACGCACACACACACGCACACACACACACACACACACACACACACACACACACACACACACACACACACACACACACACTGCTGACCATTTTAACAGGTTTATAAAATTCAATGCCAACAGTCCCCACTCATTTCTCATACTATTCCCATTCCCATTTCTCCAATTCCCTTTGAAAAGATCAAGCAATTGTGCCTTTTATTGTGTGGGTTATGTATTCAGTCTCACTAAAAAATTAAAATTAAACACCCATTTTGAAAACCCTGCTACTCATCGTGTTACTCCCTCCTTGTTATCTCAACTCATGTGACTCATAGTTACCATTACTGACTTCTTGGAGCCAGAATATATCTGTTTTTACATATATGCTTTAAGGCAGGGTCTCAAACTCAGAAGACTATGAGAGTTACTTGAGGAGTAGGGCACTCAGCTGAGGGATCCAGTCTCCCAAACAAAACAAAAAAATCATCCCTGTGGCTGGTAATGTAGTAGAGTAGCTTCCCTCACCCAGCAATATATTGGTATGAGAGCTGCTTGAGGCCAGATGGCCACAAGTTTGATTTCTCTGCTTTAAAATAAATTACTGTAGTTTCTCCAGGTTTTTGCAACAATTTTCCCATGTCACATTTATCTTCTTACATGGCTTCATATCTACATCTTCTAACATCCTAATGTTATTTCCCCAGAATGATTTGCAAAACGTTATTCTATGTTGGAAGAACAACCTCTCCAATTCCTATGTAGTGAAAGTATTAGCTTCTCATTCATGGATCATGTGTACATCTTTACCTAATGTTGGATTCAGCCATGACCCTCCTGTATTACTCCTGACAATCATACTGTCAGTAACAACTGTACCAAATTCCATAACATGCTTTATTTACATTATGCTAGCTAGGGAATGATCTCAGACTGCAGTTTCCAAGTTATATCACTTTTAAATTTCAGCACTGAGCTTCACTTATTTTCAGCCCATACCAACAGTCTGCTCAAAGCATCAAAATGTTGTGTATTGTATTCCCTGATGTTGTCCCAGCTTGCATTATCTGCATTGAAGATGACAATATTTTAGGGCATTTCTAATGATGCTACAAATACACTGAGGCATGTAGGAAACAAGACACAGATACAAACACCTTCTTCAAGTGGCAGTGTTACTGATATCCTCTGCTCTCTGCTATCAGATTATTTTTCTGTCTATTTGATATATTTTTTCCAAACTCATCTCATACACCTTGTACAGTAATCCTCCATCTTCCACAAAGTCAAAGCAAATAGGAAACATACCTCTCAACCTCTTAGAGCATAAAATCTGGACAAAGCTTAATGATGGGGGGACAAAGAGGGACAGATTTTAAATATTGATTTTACAAACTTTGAAAATTGATAGAATAGGTTTTTTCATTAGCATAATTTTTTGAAGGATGTGGAGTCTTATACTCAAATGTTTGTCATTATTTAATGACTTAAATCCTAAGCTCTTTGCCACAAAAAGTACAGATTTTAGGAGGAACACACCTAACATAAGAGGCAAAAATCTGGACATTCTGTGAAAATCTGTAGAGTTGAAAGGTATGATAGAAAATCTTCTTCTTCTTCTGGCTTTTCCTGGTTAGGGGTCGCCACAGCGGATCACCGGTCTGCTCATGACTGGCAGTGGAGTTTTACAGTGTCGAGTTGCCAGCTTGGTGCCCAACCTTCCACTGAAGGCACACACACACACGCACACCTAGGGTCAATTTAGAATGTCCATTCCACCTACAGCATGTCTTTGGGAAGAAACTGGAGCACCCAGAGGAAGCCCACACGACCACAGGGAGGACATGCAGACTCTGCACAGAAGGCACCCCAGCCAAGGATTGAACCAGAGAACCTCTTGCTGTGAGGCAACAATGCTAACCACTGGACCACTGCGGCTGCCCCCATATGATAGGAAATCTAATGCAGTTTATTTCATCCAGTTTCTCCTTGTCCACCTGTGACATCTTCCAGTTAAGGAAATCAAG